>NC_133526.1:86250189-86551489 GCF_048544455.1 Silene latifolia
ATGACAAGGATCAATATGCCAAAGTATGGGAGTATGCAGCAGCAACATTGAAGTTGTGGTAGTTCAGCTTTTGTGGTGTGTGACAATATTGAGAGGCTTCCACCTATATTCAAAAGATTCTATGTCTGCCTAAAAGCTTGTAAAGAAGGATTCATACAAGGATGCAGGCCTATAATTGGAGTGGATGGGTGTCATTTGAAGGGTGTATATCCTGGCATGTGTCTGGTTGATGTTGGGGTTTATGCAAACAATAACATATTCCCAGTAGCATGGGCAGTGGTTGAGGTGGAGAATAGGGACAGTTGGACCTGGTTTTGGAGCTTCTAGCTAGTGATATAGGCAAAGTAGAGGGGGAAGGGCTTACAATGATGTTTGACGGATAGAAGGGTCTGATTGATGCCCTAGCTACTGTGGTGCCAAAGGCCAATATCAGATTCTGTGCAAGACACATTTGGGCTAATCTGAAATTGAGATTCAGTGGTCAGTTATACAAAGAAACATTCTGGGCTGCAGCCAGAGCTATGACAAGGGTAAGCATGCCTTCTCTAATGCACTTGTTTTTTTATGTTTACTCTTAACTGTTATTTCTTACAGTGTATGTATGTATCTTAAAATGTGTAGGCTGATTTCTCAAAAGAAATGGAGGGCATGAAGCTATTATCAAGAGATGCATGGTCCTTTTTGAATGACATTCCCCCAAGGCATTGGTCTAGACATGCATTTGACACTACCTGTAAGTCACACCTTCTCTTAAACAATGTGTGTGAGGTATTTAATGCTGTGTTGAAGGAAGCTAGAGATAAACCTATACTTACACAACTAGAATGGATGAGAAAGTATGTTATGCAAAGATTATGTTAAAAGAGAGAGGGTGCTAAATCATATGAAGGGAGAGTGATGCCATATGTGGATAAGTACTTAGACTGGGCAAAGGATGAGTCCAGATTTGCTACCTTTATGCAATCTGATGAGCATGAATTTGAGGTGGAACTTAGAGGGGAACAAGTTGTTGTGAACTTGTTAGACAAGACTTGTGGGTGCAACCATTGGAACTTAACTGGTTTACCTTGCCCACATGCAATGGCATGTCTCTTGGAAAAGAGAATGGACCCAAAAAACTATGTGGATGATTTCTATTCAAAGGAGAGGTACATGCTCACCTATGCCAACAAAGTTTCCCTTATGCCTGGGGTAAAATATTGGGAACCTACTGCTATGCCAGAGCCACTACCACCACCCTTAAGGACCATGCCAGGAAGACCTAAGGGAAAGAAGAGAAGAAAAGAAGCTGGAGAGAATGAAGAACATCAACTGAAGAGAGGGAAGAGGTCTAAACATTGCAGCAACTGTGGAGGCTCAGGTCACTACAAGAGAACTTGCAAAAACCCAGCTGCACCACCAAACCCAGCTCAAGAAAAAGGTTCGATCTTTCTCTAAAGACAAAGTTTGTCTCCTCTTAGACCAATTCATTGATAAGTGTCGTGTCCAAAACAATAAATTAGAGGCTATGCAAACTGAAATTGAAGACATAGCCGAAGAAAATTTAGGTTTGAAAGAATGTCTAAATGAGGTTGATCAACCTAGTACATCATTGAGTCTTGAAAAGGAGATTAAAAAGCTCCGAAAACAGAATTTGTTTCTTGCTAAAAGGGTTGATGAAACGCATGCAACAGAAAGCACCGCACTTTGTTGCATCCGTGTCTAACAAAGGAGATGAGTCCTCGTCAAAAACCGTGTCCTCACTAACAAAAGAACGTGACCAACTCTTGATTGATCTTGCAACATGCGAAATTCAAAAAGATGATCTTGTCAAAATTGCTGAAATGTTGAACGACGAGTCAAGTCATGTTAAAAGTGCTTTAGATCGAGTGCAAAAATCAAACGATGACCTTCTTGTTCAAATTGAAACTCTGAAAAAGGCTGAACAAATCCATGCAACAGATGATGAAACTGTTGCATCTGAATCTAAAAGGGAAATTAAGACTCTCACAAAACATGTGTCCTCACTAACTAAGGAACGTGACTCTCTGCTAGCTGACCTCAGTTTGTGTAAAAGAGATAACAAGCAACTTGAGCAAATTGGCTTATTTCTTAGTGATGAAGTAAGACATTCTAAACACGCCTTCGACAAAGTAGGTCAATTAAATCTTAATCATCTTGCTAAAATTGATACATTAACCAAAGAGTTAGATGAGGCTAAGATGTTTCACCTAAAATGGGAAGGAAGTCAGAATGTTTTAAAATTTCCTCTAAAACAGTCCCAAGGGTATGAAAAGCTTGCAAAGAATGCTGAACTTGGTTTCAAATGCAACAGTAGCACGCACTGTTGCATCCGAAACCAGGACCCAAGCAAAACTGATTTTAGAAGACGAAAGTACGCTGGACTTTCTGATTTTGTTATTTGTAACTACTGTGGTAATACTGGTCATGAGTTTAACAATTGTGAAAACAGAAAACGTGACCTAGAAAATAACACTAAATTAGCTAAAAAGGTATGGATCAAGAAAGACTTGGTGAAACAAGCTAGTGTCAAGAAGGGACCCAAACTTGTTTGGGTTCCCAAACTAACTGTTTGATCTTGTATAGGCATTAGTGGGAGGCAGCAGCAATTGGTACTTAGATAGTGGATGCTCTCGTCACATGACAGGAGAAGAAAACCAATTCCTCTCGCTAGAAGCCTACAAAGGTGGCATGGTGACTTTTGGTGACAACAAACGAGGTGAAATCATTGGTATTGGAAAAGTTGGTAAGTCAAAGTCACTATGTGTCGACAAAGTGTTGCTTGTCAAAGGTTTGAAACACAATCTTCTAAGCATTTCATAATTGTGTGATTGAGGTAACATTGTTGAATTTCATGATAGTATATGTAGAATACTTGATGGTAAAACTAGAGAGTTAATTCTTGAAGGTAAGCGTGTCAAAGATGTGTACATGACTAACCTATGCTCATTGTCGGGTCAAACTTTATCATGTATGAGTGTTCACAAAAATAACCCTTGCTTTGGAAAGGTTGGGTCATGTTAATGCTAAAACCCTTAATACTTTCAAGAAACTTGACCTAGTAGATGGCATGCCTAACATGAAATTTGAGTTTAAATCACTTTGTGATGATTGTGTTAGAGGTAAACAAGTTAAATGCTCCTCTAAATCCAAAAATTGTGTTAGCACTTCTCATGTCCTTGAACTTGTTCACATTGATTTATGTGGACCCATGCGTATTGTTAGCAAGGGTGAAAGTCGCTATATTTGTGTGATTGTAGATGATCTTTCAAGATATGTTTGGTTACTTTTCTTAAGTTCCAAAGACCAAGCATTTGATGAATTCTTAATTTGGGTTAAAATGGTTCAAAACAAATTTGGTCTAAAACTTGCATCCTTAAGATTCGACCATGGAACCGAATTTGAGAATTCATAATTTGAGGACTATTGTAATGATCATGGTATTAGCCATAATTTTTCGGCCGCAAGAACCCCTCAACAAAATGGGGTTGTGGAACGAATGAATCGAACTCTTGAAAACATGGCTAGGACTATGATCATTAGCTCTAAAGTACCAAAGAACTTTTGGGCCGAGGCCGTAAACATCTTGTTACATCTACAACCGAGTCATGATTAGGAAAATAATTAACGAAACACCTTATGAATTACTACGAGGAAGAAAGTCTAACATCTCACATTTAAAATGCTTTGGTATTAAATGCTTTGTTCACAACAATGGCAAAAACAACCTAAGTAAATTTGATGCTCGTAGTGATGAAGGAGTATTTGTTGGTTATTCTAGTCATAGTAAAGCTTACAAAGTTTACAACAAAAGGACTATAAAAATGGAATAAAGCGTTCATGTAATATTTGACGAATCTAGTCTTTTTATGCCTAATGAACAGGCTGATGATGAAGAGAAGGATGATGATTTCGACATTGGAATGATTTGTCATGACATGGACATGGTGGAAGAGGTTGAGGAAGTTGTGCAACAGTCAGAGCCTCTGTTGCATGAAGAAGCTGGTCAAAATTCAGGGGGAACTAACCCTTCCTCATCTTTAGATAGAGCTAACTCATCCAGGGGAATGAGGATGGTAGTGAACCATTCACTACTCAAATAGAAACTGATCCACAATCACCCTCACAAAATCACCCTCATGCAACAATCCACGCAATCGTTGCATCGTAACCAAACGAAACAAATGAAGCCTCCAACACCATTGTTCCAAGAAAATGGAAACGCCAAAGCTCCTATCCTCCCACAAATAAGACTAGTGACCTTGAATTAGGAGTAAAAACCGGGTCATCCTCCAAAACTTTTGTGCCTACAATGCCTACCTCTCACAAATCAAACGTAGCCACATCACCATTACTCGTAATGACTCATGTTGGGTGACGACCATGCAAGAGGAGCTAGATCAATTCAAGAGGAATGAGGTATGACATCTTGTCTCTAGACCATCTAATCGTACTGTAATTAGTACTAGATAGGTCTTCCACAATAAACTTGATGATAGTGGAGAAATCGTAAGGAATAAAGCTAGACTAGTGGTGCAAGGTTATAACCAACAAGAGAGAATCGATTATGATGAAACCTTTGCATCGGTAGCTAGGCTTGAGGCCATACGAATACTCATAGCTTTTGCATCACATCATGGTATTAAACTTTTTCAAATGGATGTAAATACCGCTTTCCTAAATGGTTATCTAAATGAAGAAGTTTTTGTTGAACAACCACCGGGCTTCATAGATAATGTTTTTCCTAAACACGTCTATAAACTTGATAAAGCATTTTATGGTTTAAAACAGGCTCCTAAAGCTTGGTATGATAGGCTTTCAAAGTTTTTATTGGAAAATGGATTTAATCGTGGTTCGGTTGATAAAACATTATTTATCAACATCGATCCTCTCTGACAATTTGGAACTGGCTTCAAGATTACTCAGAACATCGATTGCAGCTTTCAGATACTTAGCAGGTTTGAAATTGCAAACAAAAATGTCGTCACGCAGGACTTTAGAAGATGACTCACATGTGTCTACTGGACACGGGCTCCCTTCTTGAATGGTAGACAAGTCTTTAGAAGATGACTCGTACGTGTCTACTGAAGACGGGCTCTTTGCTAGAGTGGTAATAGACAGGTCTTCTGAGGAGTCGGAAACATTAGCAGTAGCCGATCTTTCTTCAGAATCAGACATGGCGATTATTTTGTTTTCTTGAGAGTTTTCGGAGTTTGACACGATGGAAAGAAAATAGATGAAAGTAGAGAGAATTGAAGGTTGTGAGAGAAATGAATTGTAATTATGCTGTCATATACAATTGTACAAAATTGGCGGGAAAAGTAGTTAGTTATTCTGTTACAGGTTAGTTAAAGATTTTGTGGAGTTGTTACTGTGATGAGCAGTTATCCTACGCTCAGTGTGGTTTATTAATATAATTTGGTGGGAAATTCAGTTATTCAGTTGAGAAGTTGGTTAGAAATTGAGAAGACTACTAGGCATCAATTCTTATATCCTACACCATGTGTAGGATACTACATACT
Source organism: Silene latifolia (assembly GCF_048544455.1). Lineage (NCBI taxonomy): Eukaryota > Viridiplantae > Streptophyta > Magnoliopsida > Caryophyllales > Caryophyllaceae > Silene > Silene latifolia. The sequence continues at coordinate 86,255,712 of NC_133526.1, forward strand.
TCCTCCAAACCCCCCACTCCCCACTCATCCTCAACCTCCTCCTTTTTTTTTTCTTTTTTTCTTCTTTTACTTGTTTATTTTTCTTTTAAAATTTTAAAACAAAAATTAACTTCCACTTTTAAGAAAAGTTACCACAGTCATATTCAATTTAAGTGTTACGTAGGGTTACATTCACGATATGACACTATTATATTCATTTTAAGTTTAGTGAATATGACAATATTGTTTAATGAATATGTGTTTTAAAGTGCGATATTCACAATAGGACACTATCATATTCAGTTTCAGTTTAGTGAATATGACAGTGTAGTTTGATGAATATGTATTATGGGGTGTGATATTCATCCGATGGTTCCATTATATTCACTTTCACTTGAGTGAATATGACATTTATAGTTTAGTAGTGAATATGACTTTATTTGTTCAAATATATTGAACAATAATCATGAACGTTTAATTTCATACCAAAATCGCATAATATAAAATAGTTATGTGATATGATATGAATATGTCAATTACGTTATGTGAATATGTGAGGAAAAATAAAACAAATAACAAAATATATCAAATATGATCTCAATTTGTAGAGGAATAAAAATTATGAATAATAATATATTTTTTTTATTATTTTCTAATTTATTAAATTTATAATTTATTTATTATAAGAAAAAAATTAAGAAAAGGGAGTAACATGCACCATACTCGTGGGTGCATGGTATAATTTACCACTAGGCATAGCACTGTCCGCTTATTACACCACCCTTCTTATTCCGTACTTTTATTTTTGGATACGGGTTAGCCTTTGGTGTGGAAAAAGGTAGGCGTACAAGCAAATGACTTATTATTCTTTCGCGGTTTACAGTAGAATAAAGCAAAATGACTTGGTATGTGAGTTCCTTGAAATACCCGAGTAATGATGTGGTTCGACTGTCTAACTGATGGATTACTTGACATCTCATAGTCCCTTCAATATCAAGGAGCACTTCAGTACTTATATCAAACACCATGCCGTATGCGACCTTTTACAGACTGAACACAGCAATAGATTACTAACTACATGTACTACAATCATCAGCATTCCGATTCATGCTCATAGTACTGGCAGCTAAGAACTATTTCCTATATTCCACTTATTCTGTGTCATTAAACAATTCTGTAAATTGAATCTTTACTTATAACTATGCTACGTCCGCATTCATTTGCACACGCGGTTTACTAAACTTCAAGATTGATATATCACAGAATTCTGCAAACGTACTCAAGTCAACAATCCTAGTAAAGTAAAGGCGAAATCTTGTGAATATTACAAGCCAAGCAACACATATTAGAAATGTAACATATTAGTAGTAGTAGTAGTAGTAGTAGTACCAAGCAGAAACAATATGGTGAATCAGTATTTATGATCGAGCAAGCTAGGTTCTGGTGATGTTTTTAGAGTGAGTCGAAGAGACAATCACGGCAGAATCCCTCATGAACTCCAGGTAACCCATGTCCTCAACGCTGAATCTCAAGATAATATTCTTGTGTCGTCCTGCATGAAACAGCACCAGGAACTCAGCATCCAACTCAATTGCCTTCTTCAACGTCTCAGCAACGTCAGCATTATTCCACTGAAAAATTGTACTATAACTCTCCCCTTCTTCCATTGCGCGACATCCATCACCCTGTAATATATGAAAACGGAAATTATTTCCTTTTTAATTTTATACAAATTGACGATATCTTTCTTTGTTGGAACAATTTCTAAGAAATTATTTTCCTTTTAATTTTCTCCATGAAATTATTTTATAAAAATTACCCTAAGCATTGCATAATTGGCAGTCCTTGAGTTGTTATCGCTTCCTACCCTGACAGTTGCGGTGTTGTCCTTGATGTCAACTTTAACTGACACATAATATGAGAGTAAGATATCATTTTCCGCCTTTTGTTATTTCCAGAATTCCAGTTATAGAGCAAGAAATAAGAACCTTGTAGAGGCAGTTCCTGCTGGAGTAGATGATTAATCGCGGTCCTGAAATCGTCAGATGGTACAGTAGCCCTAAAGAAGAGCGACATGTCTGGAAACTTACTAATTTCAGCAGCGTTACTGCTCATATCAACAAAAATCCTTCTAGTATTCTGATTTCCTTCTAACAAACAATGAAAACAAAAGGCACACATCAGATAAACATGAGCGAATGTGTGTCGAAATTAATGTATGAGTTGTTTTCTGTCAGATCAAATACAAAACCTCTACTACAGTTGTGAGGGGTTAAGCCGGCTCAATCAAGGCTAGGTTAATTTCGTATGGTCTATCTTCCGCATAAGATTGTCAGCAAATAAGATAACAGAAAAGTTACGTGATACAAAACTATTCATCAACTGAAAGTCTGAAACAGACTATGATGTGAAAACAGTCATACTTACGAAATACATTTCATGTCAGATAACAGAAACTTCGATCAATCAATAATATGAAACAGTGAAATTAACTTTGTACTCATAAGTGATTTACAGATCTTGAGACAATGTGTCTTATTTTAGCCCGGTCAGACTTGTTTAAACTCAATCGATCGACAAATATCTTCCATTAAAGTATTAAACCAATATTGATTCAAATGTTCAAGCAAGAAAAACAGCAAACAAACTAAAAATAAACCCAAGAAAGCTGAAACTTTTACCGATTAAAGCACGGATATTGAGTGTATCAGTCTGTTTACGATTGGCAAGATAAACAGTAGCCTCATCTTCGAGATCAGCCAATTCTTGAGAAAATCGAAGAAAACTGAACCTGTTTCCATTCAATGGCCTGGTGCATCGAAACCTAGCTGGGTTCAAGCGTAGATGTCCAACAACATAGAAGCTCAAATTCTGAACCGTGATATTGAAACCATTATCATCAACATCGATCCTCCCCTCCCCTTGGCTACTGAGTTCAGGATTACTCAGAGCTTCCACTGCAAATTTCAGAAACTCGGCAGATCTCAAATGGCAAACAAAACTCCAGGGTGATTGGTTCAATTGTGAAGGGTCGGTACTGTTAAGCGTCATTTCTTGGGAATCTGCACTTTCTTGTAATATCTTTCGTCTTAGAGCTCTTAGACGATTAACAGACAGGTATTCATCAGAAGAATCAGAAAGGACATCAGTTCGTTGGTACTGAAATATTGATCCATTATTTCTTGATGCAAGCCATGCAGCTTCGTCTTCTAGCTGTCTTCTTATAGTTCTTAGATTTAAAGGCGGGTCTTCATCAGAAGAAGATTCAGAACGCAGACCGCTGTATTTACTTAATTCAGGACATGACAGAGACTTGTATTTTAAAGCTTCGGACGTGTTTACTGAAGGCGGGATATCTTCTTCAGATTCGAGATCATTGGCAGAAGCCGAGCTTTTCTCAGAATCAGACATGGTGGACTGATGGAGTGATGGATTTTCTTGTGAGTTGTCGGAGACTCGGAATTCGATACAATGAAAAGAAAACAGATGGAAGTAGAGAGAATTAGGAGGGGTTGTTCTTGTGATTTTGTAAAATTTGGGTAAGACGGTGGTAGATAGTACTTATAATATGGTGGCACATACAGTTATGCACTATTGGCGGGAAAAGTAGTTAGTTAATCTGTTGCAAGTTTGTTAGAGATTTTCTGGTTAGTTAGATTAGTGTTGTTACTGTATTTACTGGAGTAATTGTTATCCTATCGATCATTTAATAGAATTTGGCTTCTTAGGCACTATTGGCGGGTTAACGGAATTGAGAAAATTAGGAATTACCCCCCCACCCCCCATGGTTTTAAATCTCGGTATCGGTCATAGTCGCGGTATCGGTATAATGTATAATCGGTTGTAACGGACAGATCGCGGTGAATCTCGGTGATTTCTCGGGCGATATCTCGTATCGCTAGAGTGAAAATTCGATACAACTCGACCGAGATTTTAAACCCTGCCACCCCCCCCCGCTCCGACAATTATCGTCCACCATACAGTCCCTGCTCCGACAGCACCGTCCAACAACTAAACCAGCATGCCTTCCGCCGACCATCAACCTAATTGAAGAACTTAAGAATTATAAACCCTAATTTTTGGGCAAAATAATTGATAAACAACTTATTAATAATTGCTAAATAAAATAATTACATAACTACTTGAAAAATTATAATCCATTATTCAAGTTTTAAGGACAGTTAGATTCAATTCTAGTGTAAAATGTATGTATAAAACCTATTGAGTATAAAATCGTATGTGAAAAAGCAACACAGTTTATTTTTTGGGTTTCAGAGGAAGGGTAGGGACGGTTGCCAAAATGAAAATATAGAAAAGTACGATAAGGAAATGTTTTGACAAAAAAGGGGACATGCTAAATCCCGCGCATAAATTTAGTTAATCCCGCGCAAATTATAGTGTTGTTGCGATTTAACCCTCTCATGTCTTACTCACAAACAAACAAAATAAGAGATTGAAAAAGAGATTAAACAAAACATCGACACACCACCACCACCTCCCTAGCTCCGACCACCCCTGCCTTAATTTACCTAGGACCGGCGCCTTCCCCTATAGCCACCGACATACACCTCTAGCCGCCGCACCACCTTCCTCCAAATCTGCTGCCCAAATCACCGAATCCACCCCTACAACCACCGCGCTCTCTCCTATAGCCACGACCCTCCACTGCAGACGCTGCCGTCGACGCCCTCCCCTACAGCAACCGTCGTTGATGACGCCCCCATCACCCACAACCACCACAGCCATCCCCCTTCAACCACACAAACCCTAATTGAATTATGATGTAGATTATAAACTAACCCAATAAAATTAATTTAATACCAAAACACAAATGCAAGGAACAATCGGAAACAATCGACTCCTTCATAAAAAAAAAACCCCAAAATTGAGTGTATAACATTCACCAATTAACAATCGAAATTCGAAAAGTTTAGGATGTAGGAGTAAATGTATAAAATCATTACCCTAACCATAAATTCATATTTATGTACAAGTTAATTACCCTAATGATAAGCACAAAACTAGGTGTCGTAAAAAGCTAGAATTAACCTACCAAATTAACAATTTATAAGCCAAACTATACTCTAGACTACTCTAAATGATAAAGTAATATAGTGCAAGTAAGGGTCGGTCCCAAGAGAAGGTCTTTTAAGCTAAAAACTTGAAATGTAAACTATTGACTACTAATGACAAAGCTATAGACAAACAATGGTTATTCACAATGGCAAACAATAGAGAGACATGAAAAAGGGGGTTTTTGAGTTGATTGGTAACATGAAACAAAGTAAAATTTGCAATCTTAGTCTAACAAGCAATACAACAAACACTTGGTGAGTGAGATGATTCAATAATTAAAAGAAACTTGGTGCAATTCTTCCTTTGTAACCAACAATGGTAAAGTTTAACTCTTTAACAACTCTTCTCTTAATTTCTACCCAATACTTTCAAGTCAAGATGATAACATACACAAATTAAACCATCTATGTATATTCTTCAAGTTTAACCAACAATTCATTAAACCATGAGTGCAAGTTAAGCATGAGCACTAAAGATATGCCAAGACAAGAAGCTAGGATCAATTCTCACAAGATTAAACCATACAAATGAGAAAAGACATGAAATTTCCTACTTATTGCATGAATCCTTTAAACCAAATCAACATACAACAAGCTTGCTCCAAACAATCCTAGATAGATTAAACCATTTCTCTATAATTTGCACTAATTGGGTAAACAAGATGCAAGAGTGATCAATTCTAACATTTATCTACTCAACATAGGAATTAAGCATAAGGAAAGATCATTAGATAAATAAGAGAATATTAAAAGAGTCTTATAATACCAAAGTTGGAGACTTTGGATGAATTACATCAAGAAGGGAAGGATTTAGCCTTCCATAGTCTTCAAAACCCAAAGAAATAAAGAAAGATTACAACTTTGCATCAAAATATTCTTATAAATTACTACAAGCTTAAACCCTTAAGAATGAGATTAGATGAGATGATATGATGGTAGGTGAATGTTTTAGGTCTTCAAACTCTCGGGTATTTATAGGCCTTCACGAAAACCTAGAAAGATTTCCACTTAAGAAGCCCACAAAGAAGATTAGAAAAACCCGTAAAGCGGTAGCATGCAGCTGCGCAAGCACTTCATGCTGCGCAATTTTTGCGCACTGCGACTGTTTTGCGCAGGCGCGCACGACTCGTAATTCTGGACTTCTATTTTCCACGAGCTAGATCTCTTCAATTGCCTTCATTTCTTCTAGTCTTCATCCCTACTTCTCCCAACTGGTTTCTGGGTTACAAGTGATCCTCTTGTGCCTTGTCTTGACCTTTGAAAGGTGCTCTATTGCCGCTCGGGTCCCATGCATAAGGATTGAGTGCTCAACCGAGTAAAAATGCACAAGTTACCACCATATAACCAATTGCCAATTGTTAGGAAAAGTGTACCAAAAGACCCATATTAAAAGGCACGAGGGTGATAAAATCACCCTCTTAGACCGACACAATACAATGCTATCAAACTCCCCCACACTTAGACTTTTGCTAGTCCCGAGCAAAACCCGGAACAAGCAACCGTAAAGTCTACAAGAGGGTGTAGGAGCGAATGATCTCTCTTCCCTTTCCTCTTCCTTCTTATACCTCCCTCAAAACACAACCACCAATTAAATAGAAAAAGAACTTGACTCAAATTTGACACCACTCTTCACTCACTCCCCCGCCTTATTTCTCACTCAAACACGGACATGACACACCACCAACGCCGACTCATCACGCAACTCCACCCTTCTTATATCACCAAAGTAGAAGTGGTCACTCTTGCCTTATCCCAAGGCAATAGCAAAGTGACCTAAACAATCCTCCAACTCATTCATCTTCCCCTTATATCACCCCCTTATCACTCCAAGCAAAGCAAGTCATGCTACTAAGTTGGCCAAACACCAACAAAGATCAACAACTTAGTAGCCAACATGAAAAACCACCAATTTGAAGTAAAATTTTGTGACACAAAAAGAAATTAAATCCTAAAGCTAGCCTCCTTCCAAGACCCTCCTTATCACTCCCTTCTTGTCCCTCCATCTTTTTGGTGTTGCATTTTTCAATTTTTCGATTTTTTTGTTTGAAAATCCCTCATTTTGCCCAAGGTGCCCTTTCGGGTTTTCACCTTAGCTTTTTCCTTTCCTCTCATCGGTGGCTCGCAACTCGATTCTTCATTTTGCCCGGAATGCCCTTTCGGGTTTTCATTCCGTCTTCGGCCACCTTTTGCAATCTTGCCTAGGTGCCCACCCTTGTGGGTTTTCACCTAGCCGGAATTTTCAATTTTTTTTTTTTTTTTTTTTTTTTTTGCATTTGCATTTGCATTGACTTGAAAGACAATTTACATATGTTACAATTTCTCACTCCCCCACACTTAAATATCACATTGTCCTCAATGTGAGGGAGTGCCAACTTCTTCAAACTTTTAGTTGGAGGGGCCCGAGCCTTCGCCTTGCTCATATGCCCCCGGTTCATTCTTCTTCTTTCTCTTCTTTCTCTTTCTTGTTGGGCCCTTATGTAGGCCGTATTGACTTGAGTTTCATTGATGGTGGGTTGATAGGTTGGTTCATTTTGATGAAGAGTCATGCTGAAAAGGCCTTGAATAAGGCCAAAGGAGTCTTCATGGGCTCGAGCGTCATAGTAAGAGTCCTCAAGGTATTGGTGGTGCCTTTCGTTTTGCACCCCAAATTGTTGACTCACTTCTTCACGCCACTTGTTTTGCTCTTGCCACATGGCTTGATTTTCCGCCCAAGCCTTGGCACTTTGTTGTTGCCATGCAAGAGACTCCTCTTGCCTCTTGGCAATCTCTTCAAGAATTTTCCTTTGGGCCAATTCGGCCTCATCTCCTAACCTTTTATGTTCTTCAAAAGATTTTCGAAATTGATCAAAACTCTCCAATCTTGGCGCTTGTTGTTGTTGCCAAGAATGGGAGCTCTCAACCCTCCCAGTAATTGCTTCCAACGTCCCCCGGGTTTCCTCAAAGTACTTAAACATTTGGTGTTGCCATGGTGGTAAAGGTGGACTTAAGGAACCCCCGGCCTCAAACATAGGAGTGTCTTGAGGCAGTTGGTAGGATGAAGGAATGTGTGGGGTCTCATGGAAGCCCCCATCAATTATCTCAACCTCTCTTTCTTCCTCTTGTTGGGGATCACGGGAAAATTTAACGGCTCTCCTCTTCCTCATTTTTGGTGGGGGTGGGTTGGGGAGATTGGCTTCGGCGGGACAAAAGAAGTCCCGGGCTCGAGGTCCACTCGGGAGGGGGCCATTCAAAGGTAGCTTCATGTACTGTACACTCCCCTCCCCCAACCAATGACAACTCCATGGAACCGTATCCAATGGAAGAATCATGTGAGTCTCTACCAACCCCGCTTCATTGTAAAGGTGATTCCTCCACACTTGAGGTTGTTCTTCCGGAATATCCCCAACCAAACTAGCCACAAAAAGGGTGACCAAACCTCCACAATTTATGCTTCCCTTCTTCTCACGTTGCTTAGATGCACCAACCACAAAAAGCCTTGCCCAATCCGGCACCCCCTCCCCCTCGGGCAACATCGCCCACATACACTCACGGACCCCATCATTGAGTTTGGTAGGTTCCCCCATCGTAAAGAAAAACCATGAAATCATCCGTGTAAGAATCCGGATGGGGGGGGTTTGTGATTGAGGAGATCTTGTCATTGTTTGTCCGGGGCGTTTTCCTCGTGAGGGCAAACCAAGTATCGTCCAAGGCCGTACCCGGTAGGTTTAAGGAGGAGGGTGGTTTGGTGATTCTCAAAATTTCTCTCACCCTCTCAAGGGTTATGGTATGCCAAGTTTTGTTCAACCTAAAGCTCACCTGCTCATTCCCTCTTTCCCCCGTGAGTTGGATGGTCGAGAGGAATTCTAAGGTGTAGGCGGGGTATGTACGAGGTTGAAGGTTAATGTACCTCTCTAACCCCACCTTGGTGAGGAAGGAAAGGGTTTGGTCAAAGATACCCAAATCCCTCAAGGTTTCCGGGTGAAGGAACTTGGAAATCGGTAGGGGCTTACTCTCAAGGAACTTAAAGTAAGTCTTAAGGTTGTTTGGTAACCCTTCATCCCCCTTAAAAGGTTTGGGTGGTGCATTGGGTGGAGGTTGGTTTGAGGATTCACCCTTCTTCTTAGACTTTCCTTTGTCAAGACCAAAAACCATCTTGTTCTCTTTTAAAAGTGCAAAAACAACCACTTAAAAACAACCAAAAATCTGAAAAATTTTCTAAGGGGCAATTCAACAAACACCTTGTGTGCACTAGCACAAAATGTTGTAGCTAAGGTAATTTTGTTGAATATTTGCCTTCCCTAACAGAAAATGATTGCCAACAATCCCCAAACAAGCAATTACAAGCAAGAATTTAACTCAACTACTCAAAGGAAATCGAATTGAATAAATTTAAGACAAAGATAGTGAAGAAAGTTGTTATACCTTCCCGACAATCCTCAATCTTGCTTGAATACGGAAGAATGTTGCATAAAACCCCCTTTATAACCCAGAAATCCACTTGAACAAGCTTCAAATCAACCCGGAAAAATTCTAGGGTTTGGGAGATTAGGGGATTTTTGTCAGAAAATTGGAGATTGAATGGTGTTTTTGATTCCAAGGATGAATTTGGTGAAGAAATTGGTGATGAGATGTAGGCTTGTTGTTGATATGGAGTGATTTGGTTGGATTTGGAGTGAATGAGAGGATGAATGTTGGGGTTTTGTCGAAAAAAGCTTTGGTAAGAAATGAGGGTTGAACACGGGATAAGAAAGGATAAAGAACCGAGATTACGACTGCGCAGTCGCGCAATCACTCGTTCATGCTGCACAAAAAATTGCGCACTGCAAGAAGCCCTATGCGCAGGCTGCGCATACCTTCGCAGTTTCGTGTTCAGCTCTTTTAATTGTGAAAACTCAAATTTAGCTCATTTTTTCTTCTTTTACCCTTGATCTCTTCTTCAAAGCTTTTTCCAATCATTTTTCCTCTTAAACCCGACTCTCATCTCCTCTTGGGCACGCCTTCCAAGAGGGTTCTTGCAAATCACTACATCACTTAACAAACCTCAAGTGTCTTTTTACATGTCAAATGCAAATGGAATGAATTTAAATGAAATTGCGGAATGTAATTGCGGAATTAAATTGCGGAATGTAATTGCGGAATTAAATTGCGGAATTTAAACTAGGCTAGGAAAGCAATTAAATTGGGATAGAATATTTACAAATTTGCCGCTATTTAACGTCGATGGCTCGACTTAGTCAATGTTGGAGAATCAATCTTTGTAAATTGGATCTTCTAAAAGAAGATCCTCTTCGCCTTGTAGCTCGATTCCTTTGTAGTAATTCTTCAACCTTTGCCCATTTACCTTTATCACTTTTCCCGAGGTCGGGTCTTCCACCTCCACCGCTCTGTGTGGAAAGACCTTCTTGACTTTGTAAGGTCCATACCATTTCGACCTTAGCTTGCCGGGAAAATTCTTGAGGCGACTTTGAAAAACCAACACATCTTCTCCCTCTTTGAAAACCCTTCTTGTGACCATCTTGTCATGCCAAGACCGAGCCTTTTCCTTGTAGATGCTAGCATTGTCATAGGCATTGTGCCTAAGCTCTTCCAATTCTTGGATTTGAAGCTTCCGGTGCAATCCCGCCTCATCGACATTTTGATTAAAAGCTTTGATTGCCCAATAGGCTTTGTGCTCCACTTCTACGGGAAGGTGGCATCCCTTCCCATAGATTAGCCTATATGGGGACATGTCGATTGGGGTCTTATAAGCCGTTCTATAAGCCCAAAGAGCATCTTCAAGCCTCTTGCTCCAATCCTTTCGGTCGGGATTGACCGTTCTTTCCAAGATGTGTTTAACCTCTCGGTTAGAGACTTCCGCTTGGCCATTTGTTTGGGGGTGATATGCCATAGAAACTTTATGAAGTACACCATATTTTTGAAGCAAGGTTGAGATCACCTTGTTGCAAAAATGAGTCCCCCTATCACTCACAATGGCTTTTGGGAAGCCGAACCTTGAAAATATATTGCTTTTGACAAATGCTTGCACCGTCTTTGCATCATCACATTTCGTGGGAATGGCTTCCACCCACTTAGACACGTAATCGACCGCCAAGAGGATGTAGATGTATCCATAGGAATTAGGGAATGGCCCCATGAAGTCTATTCCCCAAACATCAAAAATTTCCAAGTAAAGCATCGGTTGTTGGGGCATTTCGTTCCTACGTGATATGTTGCCAAAACGTTGGCATCTATCACAAGTAGTAACGAAAATATGAGCATCTTTAAACAACTTGGGCCAATAGAACCCGCACTCAAGGATTTTACGTGCCGTTCTATGAGGCCCAAAGTGACCCCCACAAGCGTACTCATGGCAATGCTTTAGGATGGATGGGATTTCTACATCCGGTACACAACGTCGGATGACTTGGTCTTGGCACATTTTCCATAAATATGGCTCATCCCATATATAGAATCTATAATCGGACTTGATCTTGTTCCTTTGACTAGATGAAAGTGAGGTGGAAAACTTCTTGGTGACCATGTAATTGACAAGGTTGGCATACCAAGGCTCAACGACCTTCATGGAATAAAGAGATTCATGTGGTAAGCTACCGTCAACTACTCCCATAGTCTTCACGAGATCTTCATTGATGTGAAGCCTACTCAAATGGTCGGCCACCACATTAGCACTCCCTTGCTTGTCCTTGATCTCTATGTCAAACTCGCTCAACAAAAGCACCCATCTCATGAGCCTTGCCTTGGTGTCTTTCTTGTCTACAAGTTGCCTTATAGACTTGTGATCGGTATAGATGATGACCTTTGCACCCAAGAGATAAGCCCGGAATTTTTCAATGGCATACACCACCGCTAAAAATTCCTTTTCCGTGACGGTGTAGTTCCGTTGAGCATCATTCAAGAGTGAAGAAGCATATTGGATCACATATAAAGCTTTGTCATCTTTTTATCCCAATACGGCTCCAATGGCAAAATCACTTGCATCGGTCATGATCTCAAAAGGCGGATCCCACTTGGGTGCTTGAATGATTAGGGCCGATATAAGTCTCTCCTTCAACAAGTCAAATGCTTCCCTACAATGATCATCAAACACGAACTCCACATCCTTGTGCAAAAGTTTGCACAAGGGGTTAGCTATTTTGGAGAAATCCTTAATAAACCTTCGATAAAAACCCGCGTGTCCTAAGAACGACCTCACGTCTCGAGTATTAGATGGATACGTTAAGGTTTTAATCACATCCACCTTTGCCATATCCACCTCAATCCCTCTTTTCGACACTATGTGTCCTAACACGATTCCGCTACTCACCAATAAGTGACACTTTTCAGAATTTAAAACGAGGTAAGAGTCTATGCACTGTGATAGGACCATAGCGAGATGGTCTAGACACGAGTCAAATGAGTCCCCATGGATGGTGAAGTCATCCATGAAGACTTCCAAAATACGCTCCACATAATCCGAGAAAATGCTCATCATGCATCGTTGGAAAGTGCCGGGGGCATTGCACAATCCAAAGGGCATGCGGCGGTAAGCATAAGTACCAAATGGGCAAGTGAAGGTTGTTTTGGATTGATCCTCCGGGTGAATGGGGATTTGAAAATACCCGGAATACCCATCCAAAAAACAATAGTACTCTTTCCCACCTAACCTCTCTAGCATTTGATCTAGAAAGGGTAGGGGGAAATGGTCCTTCCAAGTGACTTGGTTGAGGCGGCGGTAATCAATACACACCCTCCATCCCGTTTGTAAACGGGTGGGGATCAATGCCCCTTGAGTGTTTTTGACTACCGTCACCCCTCCCTTCTTTGGCATAACTTGAGTAGGACTTACCCATTGGGAGTCACTAATTGGAAAGATAATACCCGTTTGGAGAAGTTTGATAACTTCTTCCTTTACAACTTCCATCATAGGTGGATTAAGCCTCCGTTGCGGTTGCCGGACGGGTTTTGCATCCTTTTCCAATCGAATTTTGTGCATGCAAGTGCTTGGGCTTATCCCCTTGATATCCGCGATGCTCCATCCAAATGCTTCTTTGTACTTATGCAAAACATCCACCAATCTCCTCTCTTGATCACCCTCAAGTTGGTTTGAAATTATGAGGGGTAGAGTGTTATTTGCCCCAAGAAAGACATATTTCAAATGGTCGGGGAGTGGTTTGAGATTGGGGGTGGGTGGCTTAATGATGGATGGAAGGGGCCTTTCAAGGGAGGCCTCTAAGGACAGAAAATGGGACGGGTTGTCATAAGAGTAGGAAGAAAAACATGATTCGGATGAGCTGGGAATTGCGCAGGCTGCGCATGGGGGGTGCGCAGGCTGCGCATGGGCTCGACATTTCCTCTTCAATTTCTTTCACTTCTTTTTCTTCCTTTGATTCTTCTAGTGGTTCTTCCTTTTCCAATGCTTCTATACTTTCCTGCACATCATGAGACAACAAAAACCGCAAACCTTCCTTCTCGACATTGTTAGTGAGGGCCACCTCAAGTGGGTCCCTATGACTAATTTGGTAAACTCGATTTGCCAAATGTTCAATTTTGTCAAGAAAGTAGCAACAACTCAAATCATCGGTCTTTTTCATCGTCTCATACACATTATATTTCAAAATTTTCCCTTCAAATTCCATGGTCAAAGTTCCATCATACATGTCAAGCTTGGTTTTAGAGGTTCTCATAAAAGGCCTCCCTAGCAAGAGGGGTGTAGCCTTAGAGTCCGGTTCCATATCCAAAACATAAAAATCGGCCGGAAACATGAATTTATCAACTTCTACCAACACATCCTCTACAAGGCCCTTGGGGTGAATTGTGGAACGGTCCGCCAATTGGATCACAACATTGGTCCTAGACAAGGGAGGCAATTCTAAGGTTTCATAAATGGAATAAGGCATGACATTAATAGAGGACCCCGAGTCTAGCATAGCTCTAGCAAAATCTTTGCCTCCAATTGAGCACGGTATAGTTAGCATGCCCGAATCATCGCACTTTTTGGGAAGATTTTGTTTGAAAATGGCCGAGACATGCCTACTAACCGTGACTCTTTCTACTCCTTTCCTTGGCTTCCGTTTAGGGGTGCAAAGTTCTTTTAGGAACTTTGCATACCTAGGAACGGTGTTAATGATAGTAAAACGAGGGATGTTGACCTCACATTTCCTAAAAGTCTCATAAAGATCGGTGTCTTTATCAAACTTCTTGGGACTTGTGAGGGCACTAGGAAATGGTACCTCCGGTTCATATTCCTTTTCAATCTCTTGGAGTAAATCCGTTGTGTCGGTGCTTCCTTCCTTTCCTTTGCCAATGCTCAAAGGACTCCTCTCTTTTTCCTCATTAGCTTTTGAAGATGATCCTTTCCCTTGTTCAACCACAAGTTTTTCTTCAATTTGATCTTCAACCTCACTAACCCTTTCTTGTGACTTGCCCCTTCTCTTCTTCTTGGGAGGGGATTCTAAAGTTCTCCCCTTTCTCAATGTCATTGCACTAGCATTCTCTCTAGGAGGAAATGTAGTGGAGGGAATAGAAGTTGAGGTCCTTTGATTTTTCTTGGCAAGTTCTTGGGCAATTTGGCCTAGTTGGACTTCTAGGTTGGCAACCTTGGCATCAATAACATTCTTATCGGCATCAATCTTGTCAAGCCTCTTGTTTGTTTTGACTTGCTCTTGCAAAATGTTTTTAAGCAAGTCTTGAACACTTGGTTCCTTTTGAGAATTGTTGTTACCTTGATTGCCAAATTGGGATGATTGACCTTGGTTTTGGTTTCTACCTTGGTTGTTGAAATTCCCATTCCTATTTCCTTCTTGATTGAAATTCCCATTCCTATTTCCTTGAGAGTTTGAACCTTGATCTTGTCGGGAATTTTGGTCCCTCAAGTGGTTGAATTGACCATTCACAAAACTCTTTGAGGTGTCACCACCCCAACCAAGTCTAGGATTGTCTCTACTCCCAACATTGTAATTGTTGTCACTAGGGTCATAATTGTAGTATCCTCCTCCGGAAGGATTCCTAGCATTGTAATTCCCATACCCCATTGCACTTACATTCTCCACTCCAATTCCTTCTTCAATCATGATGGGGCAATTTTCCTCCAAATGAGGACCTTGACAATAGTTGCATTCCACTTTATTCCCCCTTCCCCCATCCTTGTTTGGATTGTTCACTATCATATTCTTCACTAAGTGAGTCAAATCATTCACACTTTGCTCAAGGTTTTGATTGGATGAAGAAGAAGAGGTTCCCATTGAAGAGGTATTCCTTGTTCCCCTTTGAGTTCTTCCATAATTCCTCGTAGTAGAAGCAAGTCTCTCAATGATTTCCTTGGCATCCACTATGGAAAAATTTTCCAACCCTCCTCCGGTAGCGGAATTGACCATTCTTTGATCATCTTGGCTTAGCCCTTCATAGAAGTTCACAAGAAGATCATCATCGCTCAACCCGTGGTAAGGGCATTGAGCTACCAACTTTTTGAACCTCTCTCAATACTCATACATGGTTTCACCATTGAGGTCTTGTTCTATGGTAGTAATGGCTTTCTTGGCACGGTTGTGACGGGCATCGGGGTAGTACTTATCAAGAAAAGCCGCCTTCATTTCCTTCCAAGTTGTTATAGATCCCGCATCAAGATAAAAGAGCCAATCTTTGGCCGAATCCAACAAAGAGAATGGAAAAGCCCGTAATTTGAATTGATCCTCCGTCACCCCATTCGGAATAGCACCTTCACACATCATGTGAAATTCCGAAAGGTGACGGTTTGGGTCATTCCCCGCATGGCCATGGAACTTAGGTAAGTTATGGATAAAGAAGCCTTTGAGTTCGAAATTTGCATTGGCTCCTAGAGGGGGATAGGTGATACACAAGGGTTGCTCATCATAATTCCTTGCTCGTATCTCCCGGATGGTTCTTGTGTCATTCGCCATAGGGGGATACTCTACTTCAATCGGATTGACTTCAATAGGTTCTTCTAAAGGTTCTTCTAAAGGTGCTTCTTCTACTCTATGCTCTCTTTGTGCTCTTTGGTACCAAGGATTAGTAAATAACCACGAATATGCTCCAAAAGCGTCCTCTTCCACGGGGGTTGATTCACCGTGTTGCAGTGGAGAACTAAACATAAACCTTCGCATTACACACACAAGTTAGAACTTCCACTTACTTATCCAAAACAAAGAGAAGAGAAATAAAAACTAACATGCAATTCACCTACCATCATATCATCTCATCTAATCTCATTCTTAAGGGTTTAAGCTTGTAGAAATTTATAAGAATATTTTGATGCTAAGTTGTAATCTTTCTTTATTTCTTTGGGTTTTGAAGACTATGGAAGGCTAAATCCTTCTCTTCTTGGTGTAATTCATCCAAAGTCTCCAACTTTGGTATTGAAAGACTCTTTTAATCTCCTCTTATTTATCTAATGATCTTTCCTTATGCTTAATTCCTATGTTGAGTGTAACACCCCGCGCCTTTCTTATATTTTAAATAAACTTTTAAGTAATTTTTATTAAATAATTATTATTTAAAGCTTATTTTCATAAAATATCGTCTTAGCCGTGTAACGGTAATAATAGTGTAGATTTTAATAATATTATTCTCCGACTCGAGTTATAGTAGACTTGGGACGAAAATTCTAGTGGATACCGACTCATTTTGAGTTATTGGGCTTAACTTGACTCATGGGTCTTTTCCTCCTCTTTTCTCTACACAAAACCTCAACTAAACCCTCACAACTTCATCTCCCTCACTTCTAATTTCTGAAATTTCCCAACAAACACACCACCATTGTTAAACCCTTTCCTCTCAACCCTAAAATCACCATAACTCACTCAATTCTTCACCAATCTCGTTCCTTTTCGCGCCATTCTCTTCCTTTTCTCATTCCCCTCCTTTCTAAGTAAGAAAGTTGTCATCTTTTCCTCTTTTTCGAAATTCTCATCTTACAAGGATGTGGATTCTTGACTTAATACCTTTATTTTTGTGTTTAGGGGAGAACTTGGACAACCCGGAGGAGGATAGCTACATCATTGACGAGTCTTTAGAAGATTGAAGTGCAAAAAGGTAACGGTGATGGGTTACTCGACTTTTATGTTAAAATTGTGTGAATTATGTAGTATTAGACTCATATGAAGGTTAAATTTGGTGTCTTTCATGCTTTGTGGTGATTTGGTGTTGAGTAGATTACTTGTATGATGATTCTCATATGTTTAAGGAGTAAATTCATGTCTTGTTGTAATATGGTAAAACATGAGATTGTCTTAAAGGAATTCTCTCATAATTACATGATTAAACCTCATTTTTAATGATTAATAAACAACCTCATATGTTAATTACATCTTGAAAGTGGTAATTTTCTGAGTATTCATCATGTTAAAGGAGTATGAAATGATTAAATGAAAGATAGTTGAATTTGGAAGACTTTAGATGGATGTTTGATGAGTTTTCGTATACAGTGATCCTCTGCCGGCAGCCGGCCTACCCAACCGGCAGCGCGTCATGGCATTTCTGAGTTATAAAAATAAGGATTTAAGCCTTTTTGATCCCCTGTCGGTGGGCCGGCAGCCGGCCTACCCAACCGGCAGCGAGTACATGAAATTTTGGTGTCTTTTATAATAGGGTGTATCCCTGGGTGGGCGTGCCGGTCAACCGGCAGAGAATACACAATGTGAAATGTTGAACTTAATTGACTATAGTAGGTATTCCCTGCCGGTGGGCAGGCAATCGGTCACCCGGCAAAAAGAATACACATTGAATGTTTTTGACCTTGTTTCCTTTAGCTTGTATCCCCTGCCTGGTGGTGGGCGGCGCAACCGCCACCCGAGAGAAATACACCTTCACCTAATTTGACCTTGTTCCCCTTAGCATGAATCCTCTGCCGGTGGGCCGGCAGCCGGTGCTCACACCGGCAGAGAGCACCTGATGTTTCTTATACCTTTATACTTATGCATGCTTCACATGAATTGTTTACGTTATGTTTGTGCAATATTTTCCACTCGTATTAGTGACCCGAGTGTGACGTTTTACATTGTGAGACTACTCGACATTCCTTATTTATTTGCCCTCGGACATTGGGTCACGGTTAGGTGCCATTGTTCCCGAGTTGGGCTATTTTTCCTTCCGCCTCTTCGGACCGGGGGTCACGGTTAGGTGACAAGGTTCCGATTTGAGGTTACTCGACTTTCGGGCACGGTTAGGTGTACCATATTTCGAGTCTTGGATACGATTTGGTATCGTTTGTCGAATCGGGTGTCGTCCATCCCGAGAGTCTGGCCAGGTTTAGACTAGGACCGTATTATGATCGTCGTCCTACCAAGAGGTTGGAGTCTAGAGGGTTGTCTTGTTTGAGTCTATACTTTGTAATTTGTCTTACATTTGAGTCGAGTCAATTTGTGACCGTTTGACCTAATTATTCTTCTCTCATTTATGCATAACAACTCTTATTGCATTTTGTATACTAATCATGATTCTCTTGTTACCGTAAGTATTTATTCTTATGCTTGTTTGTTTAATTAAATTCTTAATTACTTGTATTTTGACATATTGTGGGTCGGAGAACCCCGAGTTACTCCCCACCGATCGTGGCTTTCATATTTATTATGAATGACAGGTTGGTGATGAAGCTTAAGTGGGGAAGACCGTGTGAGCTAGCGAGTTCTTACCTTGGACCTTATTTAGCTATCACTTTAATAGACTCACCTACTTTTAGACACATGTTCATTCGTGGGATATCTTTTCCCCAATAAATAGACTTGTGTTGTAAACTTAACTTTAACTATCTAAACTTATCTATCGTGTTGGTGATACCGCGCGTTGGACTTCACTAGAAGCTTTAAAAGTTTTAAAAAAATCTCGTGTTTCCGCCGCGATTTACTAGTTATATTTTGTTGCCTCAACGAGGGGTGTTACATTGAGTAGATAAATGTTAGAATTGATCACTCTTGCATCTTGTTTACCCAATTAGTGCAAATTCTAGAGAAATGGTTTAATCTATCTAGGATTGTTTGGAGCAAGCTTGTTGTATGTTGATTTGGTTTAAAGGATTCATGCAATAAGTAGGAAATTTCATGTCTTTTCTCATTTGTATGGTTTAATCTTGTGAGAATTGATCCTAGCTTCTTGTCTTGGCACAACTCTTAATGCTCATGTTTGATTTGCACTCATGGTTTAATGAATTGTTGATTAAACTTGGAGGACATGCTTAGATAGTTTAATTTGTGCATGTTATTATCTTGACTTGAAAGTATTGGGTAGAAATTAAGAGGAGAGTTGTTAAAGAGTTAAACTTTACCATTGTTGGTTACAAAGGAAGAATTGCACCAAGTTTCTTTTAATTATTGAATCATCTCACTCACCAAGTGTTTGTTGTATTGCTTGTTAGACTAAGATTGCAAATTTTACTTTGCTCCATGTTACCAATCAACTCAAAAACCCCCTTTTCCCCGGCAACGGCGCCAAAATTTGGTAGGGATAAAACTAGGTGTCGTAAAATACTAGAATTATCCTACCAAATTAACAATTTATAAGCCAAACTCGACTCTACACTACTCTAAATGATAAAGTAATATAGTGCAAGTAAGGGTCGGTCCCAAGAGAAGGTCTTTTAAGCTAAAAACTTGAAATGTAAATTATTAACTACTAATGACAAAGCTATAGACAAACAATGGTTATTCACAATGGCAAACAATAAAGAGACATGAAAAAGGGGGTTTTTGAGTTGATTGGTGACATGAAAACAAGGTAAAATTTGCAATCTTTGTCTAAGAAGCAATACAACAAACACTTGGTGAGTAAGATGATTCAATAATTAGGAGAGCTTGGTGCAATTCTTCCTTTGTAACCAACAATGGTAAAGTTTAACTCTTTAATATTTCTCCTTCTAATTTCTACCCAATACTTTCAAGTCAAGATAATAACATGCACAAATTAAACCATCTAAGCATGTCCTCCAAGTTTAATCAACAATTCATTAAACCATGAGTGCAAATCAAACATGAGCATTAAGAGTTGTGCCAAGACAAGAAGCTAGGATCAATTCTCACAAGATTAAACCATACATATGAGAAAAGACATGAAATTTCCTACTTATTGCATGAATCCTTTAAACCAAATCAACATACAACAAGCTTGCTCCAAACAATCCTAGATAGATTAAACCATTTCTCTAGAATTTGCACTAATTGGGTAAACAAGATGCAAGAGTGATCAATTCTAACATTTATCTACTCAACATAGGAATTAAGCATAAGGAAAGATCATTAGATAAATAAGAGGAGATTAAAAGAGTCTTACAATATCAAAGTTGGAGACTTTGGATGAATTACACCAAGAAGGGAAGGATTTAGCCTTCCATAGTCTTCAAAACCCAAAGAAATAAAGAAAGATTACAACTTTGAATCAAAATATTCTTATAAATTACTACAAGCTTAAACTCTTAAGAATGAGATTAGATGAGATGATATGATGGTAGGTGAATGTTTTAGGTCTTCAAACTCTCGGGTATTTATAGGCCTTCACGAAAACCTAGAAAGATTTCCACTTAAGAAGCCCACAAAGAAGATTAGAAAAACCCGTAAAGCAGAGCTGCGCAGGCTGCGTAGGCTGCGCAAGCACTGTTCATGCCTGCGCAATTTTGCGCACCTGCGCACCCTGTTTGCGCAGGCTGCGCACAGGCTCGTAATTCTGGACTTCTATTTTCCACGAGCTAGACCTCTTCAATTGCCTTCATTTCTTCTAGTCTTCATCCCTACTTCTCCCAACTGGTTTCCGGGTTACAAGTGATCCTCTTGTGCCTTGTCTTGACCTTTGAAAGGTGGTCTATTGCCGCTCGAGTCCCATGCATAAGGATTGAGTGCTCAACCGAGTAAAAATGCACAAGTTACCACCATATAACCAATTGCCAATTGTTAGGAAAAGTGTACCAAAGGACCCATATTAAAAGACACGAGGGTGATAAAATCACCCTCTTAGACCGACACAATACAATACTATCACCTAACCATCTTCGGACTCAAAATTAGTCTCAACTAACATTTGACAATAATTAAACTTGATTTCTTAATATTGTTCATAAATGGACTCAAAAACATAAAAAAAATGCTATAAACTTCAAATTAAATCATAAAAATTTCAAATAATTTCAAATTTTGAAATTTAAACTCATGAACATTCTGGAAAAATACCATGACACTCATAATTTTCAAAACTTAGGTTAAAAAGTTCGAAAATTTATCGAGAAAAACAATGTTGCGGTTTATCGGTTTTAACGATTATGACCCTAAAAATATGAGAAAAATATTTTTATCAACTTTTCACTTTTAGATCTGAAATATATGATAAAATGCAACATGTGACGTTCTTCCTTAAGTCATGAAGTATGTTTTAGCATTATTACTAATTTTAGTCACTATTTATGTGATTTTTCATCAAAAATTCATAAATCATGCATAAAGACTTCATTATAGCCAAATATTTTACATACATCTTATATAATTTCATGTGACAACATACTAAATTTACATGACCAGATTCGAAATATAACGCATATTAACCTATTTACCCATTTAAATACGATTTTAATTTGAAAAATCCATATTTCGAGCAAAACAACTCATTTTATCATGAAACTTAACAGGCCATCAGTAGATAATATATGTGAAAACATATCCAAAAATCACTGAAAATTTCGAAGTTTAGCTATTTTTCGTCCAAAAATGACATTTTTATCATAAAAATCACATTTTAATGCCAATATTATATAAAATGAACAATAACATCCATAAATAAACCAAAATATCCTAAAAATTACTTAGAACCAGAAACTTTTAACATTTAAGGTTATTTTTAGGTTTATCTTCATAAAACCAAATTAATTAGTTTTGTATGTTAATCATATAACTCGGAAAAAGTATAAACCGATTTGCATGCAAACAACCTAAGGCTCTGATACCACTTGTTAGGAATTATAAATCTCATTAATTTACATATTCATATATGTGACATATTAATTTAGTCATAAAATTAAAACTAGATCTTATGCATGCAAACTTGAACAAAAGTAGAGAAGAAATCGTCTTTCTTACAATCGGATTTCAGATATATGGGCACAAATGAGATCTCCTTCTCACTTATTCTTGAGCTTCCTTATAATGGATGAACAAGGATCCAAAATAGAATCCCTCCCAAAAGTTTATACCCAAGGTAACCTCTTAAA
Source organism: Silene latifolia (assembly GCF_048544455.1). Classification (NCBI taxonomy): domain Eukaryota; kingdom Viridiplantae; phylum Streptophyta; class Magnoliopsida; order Caryophyllales; family Caryophyllaceae; genus Silene; species Silene latifolia. The sequence goes on from NC_133526.1 coordinate 86,277,921, forward strand.
AGACTAATATTATTAGAAATAGAACAATATTAATCTTACTAAAATTGACCCAAAATATTTGTTTGTTCTCTTGTAATTTCGGCCAAGAGAGGAAGAAATTGGGAGATTTTATTTCTCTAAGCTTTCACAAATTATAGAGAGAATTTCTATTTCTTTACTCTAGAAAAATAGTTAAAGTTGTAAATGAATAATTAGAGAGAAAAACCCTCTATAATTCCCCTTTGAAAACCAGTGGGGAGGGTGGAGGAGAGCTAATGCATGGGCAAGTTTTTCTACCCAAGAAATCATAGGTATGCATGGCTATATTAGGTTGCAATCATCATGTTTTCCACTTAAAAAATAATTAACACAATTTAAACCTAATACTCCCTCCATTTTTCAGCACTTACATAAAATGGGAGGTCCAGTTTATATTTGTCATTTGTCAATTATCACATGTTACTAGTCATGTGAAATTGTAATGTATTTTTAACATATTAAAAATCAACGTATTAATAAAAATACGTCATGTACAAAATCGACTTAGTAATTCATAATTACTTGTTCCAAAACGGTTTATCAATTATAAATCACAACGTCTTGTATTTATAATAAATTATTCATTCAGTTTCAATTGTTTCGTAAACAATAATTTTATCTAAGTAATAAAACAATTTGATTACTTAGACCGTATCTTATTTAATCGAATTACAATAAGACACGTCAATAATACTCACAAAATCGTCCGTCAATTTTAAGCAATTTTAATTAACCCGTATCGACATACGATCAATTAAATAATCAATTAAGAGTGTCACTCTTTAGGTATGACCTAAGGGGATCAACTGATCACCACCGTCGCACGGCAGTAATGTCAAACTCTAGTCAGCCAATCATTACCGATATGTGTGGACCAGTTGACCATAAAATATTACATCCCACATGTATTCTTAAAATGAGATTTAAACATGTAATCATCATGATCGACAGTTGTGATCGCATTCTTGTCAGAAGACACATATTCCAACAAACCTATCTAACAGAGACGAAGAACATTCGCGGCTAAAAGGAGTAAGGTGATTAACCAGGAAGTGAATAACCTACTAGCGGCAAACAAGATAAGAGAGGTAAAATATCCAAAATGGCTATTAAACGTGGTAGTAGTGCCGAAGAAGAATGGAAAATGGAGAGTATATGTGGACTTCACTGATCTCAACAAAGCATGTCCGAAGGACCCCTTCCCACTGCCACACATTGGCGCAATGGTGGATGGATAGCTGGACATGAAATGTTAACATTCTTGGACGCCTGAAGTGGTTACTGATGAGTAGTATTTTAGTCAATTTTTACCCCGCATTTATAGCTTATTTCGAATCGATTTTGTGTGGTTTTAATGAATTAAAGCTCCTTTTATTATTCTAACTAGATTTAGTGCCTGTGCGATGCACGGACCATTTGATAGATACGTTCGTAATGTTTAAAATTGAATTAACGACTTGAATATTTCTCTCAAAACACTTTAAACATGCAATGCTATTCTCACAAATGAATCGCACCATGGTTGCGTTGCCAAGCATACCAAATTATATTGTCACTAATGTTTTAGCCATAATATAAAACAATTTCTCTCATGTAATTTTTTTTTTTGGATTAAATTTGTTGGTTGTCCCACTTCAAAATAAATAATGTGGTATTTTTTTTCATTTACCTCTTCACTCTTACTTCGTATGTCCTTATATAGTTAGTATTAACTTTCAAGTTTGTAAAAGGCTCAACCTAACAATTCGAACATAAATAAAAAATCTTTCATATGAAGTTGTGATTAGTTGGGTTTCATAGAAAAGATGTAGGTGTAAATCTCTTGTTTAGTTTAGCTAAAACTTTATCAACGTCGTATGTAGTATTTTTTTAATATATGAACGGAAAAACATGGTCCGTATATAACAGTTTATCTTGTTATTATGTTTTTTTAACATTATGGCTTCCGATGCGGCCATCACCGACTCGCGATTATCATCTAAACGTGCCAAAATTTGGCCTTTCTCATAAAGCCAATTTAACCCAATACTAATAACTCATAGAAGTGATGATAACACTGATGTATATATTTTTAATATATATTCTCTCCGTCCAAGTAATTTATTTATCTATTATATTTTTTGGGCGTCTCACTTAGTTGTGACCGAAACGGAAGGGGTACTTAACTCGTATTCAACTATTCGTATAAACTTACTCTAAGTTTGACCGTCTGACTCGGTCTCCAAATCTTTTACTATACTGAAGGATATTGTAATAATCTACGCTTTTTTAGCATAAATTTTCAGCACATGAATGTAAACGAAGGGAGGGTATGTACGTAAGCTAAAAGTAGGAGAATCACGATCCATTGCTCACCAAGTCTTCTGCACTCCCTCTTTTATAATGAAATTAAACATGGTATGCTCGATCACATATCAACAAATACTCCACCACTAACAAATATTTATTCTTATTTAGTGTCCAAACGTTTCCAAAAAAAGGGTATTTGTATGTTCGCATGCGAAATACTAATGTCGACATGTCTTTTAATCTAAACAATCCCCTTTATTGTGAACCTGTGTGTGTCCCTTTGTTCTCGATGTTGAGCAATTTCTGAAGATAACTGACGCATCGTCTAACATTCGGTGCATACATTATGTATGTGATATAGTCTAATTTATTAGTTTTATTTTGTCATATGTCAAAAAATAGCTCCCAATGAATAACATTTGATACAAAGATCATATAAAATCTTAAAATAAGAAAACTGTTTTCCTAAATACTCCTTGCTTCCAGATGATCACGTAACAAAAACAATATAAAATCAAAGCTAAAACAGTAAAACTTACAAAACCCTACTCAACAACACTAAGAAACCAAAGCAATAACAAATAACAATGCCAATGCTAAGAATAAAAAGTATGCTGACATATGGAGGCAGACGTTGTTCCAATGCAGCGAACACTCGTGTTGATTCAATATTATTTTGGTGTTTGAAAGTCGTTGACTCGTTGGGTTATCAGATAACTTTATCAACCAAAGAAAACTATTCTCCGAAAATTTGGATAATTTTTTTTATCAAATAACATAGATATTTTCAGAGTATTTGTAACACCGAGACAATTTTTCTACAAAAACATCAGAACCTCTGATCAATATAGTCGAAAATATTAATTTGACTTGAGTATACAATTGGCGGGTAGATCGTATACGTTAAAAAAAATCTTAAAAGCAATACGGATATTGAATGCTTACCGTTTTCAATCGAATTGTGCGAAGATTTGTTCCACCGGTGAATTATAAAACCATGGGATACATACACTCATCTTAATATTGTACCTGAAATTTTAACGAAATTGTACTATTAGTATATTTGAAAGGCCGTATAATTGGCTAAGAAAAACTATAATATATTGATGAGCGTGATAAAGCATATAATATAGTGATTAGCACAATAAGCATAAGCAAATGCTAGCATAATAGTTTACACATCTATCGATATGATATATATAAACAATGTAAGAAACAATCAAAAAGCTAAGAGAGTAAAAGCGATTCCACGATTTTTATGTAGGTATAATCTCTTTTATATGTAACATTAAATAGTTTGAAGTCTCTTAAAACTCCTTTTATTATTTGTTATTGTTATTTAATAGATAGACATATTGCAGCCATGAAGTTCCATTGCTATTGAAACACCAACTAATTTTATAATTTTATCTTTTCTGCTCGAAAGTGATTCGAGGGAGTTGGAGTCTCTGTAATCGCTCGAAAAAAGCTTCCTTTATTAATATAGATAGATAGATTAGTAATTATTAGTTTTATTATATTTGCCCTGAATAATTGTTATTATCTTGAGATGTTTTGTGTAATTTGGTTTTTGTAGAAGGCGGCTCGAAAATAAAGTAAAGCTGAATGAAACAAGACGGGTTAAGACTTGAGACGGATTCTAGACTAATCAAATAGAGCAGATCTCAAGTGTGGGCCCAAAGGCAACACAATTTCATCTATCTATATTATATTAAAGCAACAGCCATCAACTTAATCATCCGCCACGTGTCATTAGCTTAAAACATTGCCATGTGTAATTTTGCCCCTAAAAAAAAAGCTACATGTTATTTTCTTTGTTAACTAAAATAAAATGACATTAGTATAACACAAATTCTCATTATAGACGGACACTATCCGTCTATACGTATAGACGGATACTATTTCCTCTCACAAAATACCCATTTGCCATAAAGTGGGAAGCACATGGAGGGTGCCCCACCTTGTCCCCCTACCCATTTTATTAGAGGTCTTTACCCGTCTGTTCGCCCCACCCGTCTATACCAGGACCTATTGTTAATATAATTGATTGTTTTTTTACGAGAAATATTATTGATTGTTGATTCTTCCTAAATAAACGTATGGGTATATTTGATATGATATGATTCTCAATATTTAGAGAGCTAATAGGAGAAAGTTAGCTTGATTATAGGAGGAAACTTTTGTGTGATGCCTTTATGATATTTTCATATATGTGCAATTTAATTATATTGCCATAAATTAATAAAATCACAATATTTAATTAATCGATTCAATATTTATTTCAAAAATCATACAAGTGATATAATAGATAATTATAATGATAGGCTCAAATGTTCAATCCTACATCATTAACGAAAAAATCCATAAGAAATCAAATCATTTCCAAAAATTACGCCTATGGAAATTTTAGAACAATCAAGACATCAAAAATTACTCCTATAAATCGCGCCTTATTCAAAATTTAATACTATAAGTGTTTTTAAAAACAATATTACTCCGTATATGCTAAAATAGCCGAATATTTTCTAATTCCATAAACGATCTACAGAAGATATGTTGTAGTCATTGTTGCCAGAATCCCGATTCGATCCTACGATTCTACGATCTAAAAATGCTTAACCGATCCTGGATCTTACGATCCTATCATGGTTGTAGAATCTTACGATCCTATTCTTTTGAAAAATTTCTAGAGATGGGATCGTAATACGATCTTACGATCCTACGATCCGATTTCATAGTAAAAAAAACTAATATATATTTTTATATAATGACATTGTAAAACTCAAATTTCGTGTAATTTTTAAAAACATGTTCATAAAATGATATTAAAATAATTAATTATCAATATTTTATGGATAAAAATTAATAAATAATCATTTTGATCGTGTTTTTAACAAATAAAAACCTATATTTAGTGAGTTTCTAGAATCTTACGATTCTACGATCCGATTCTAACGATTCGTTCCTATCCTCCTCATCGATTCAAAGTAGAATCCCGATCCTGACAACATTGGTTGTAGTAGTCTGAAATTCCTCCTTTCTTCTAGAGTTATTTTACCAGTGATAAAAGAATATGACAAATCACATGGCTAAAGTTTTATTAGAGTGATGTTTGATTTTGCAATCTTTTTATATAAAGCATTACATTTGCAAACTTGTATCCTCTAAATTTTTATGCCCACAAATTCTTATTTCAGACCGATTTATTTTCGCAGTACACATTTTACTCATCTCAGTACACGGTTGACCATTATACCCCTCTCATTTTTTTTCTTTCTCTCTCTCTAATCTCTCTCTAATATATTCTTTATAATTTCAAACTTGTATCCTCTAAATTTTTATGCCCACAAATTCTTATTTCAGACCGATTTAACTCAAGACGAGAAAAATGTCACGAATTAATAACAAAAAGTGACCATTTAATGATAAAAAGTTGTATTAAAATTATTACTTTCTAACAATAAACTGGTGGTAAATTTTTATCATAAAATCTATACATGGATGAGTAATACTCCATCCATCCAGTTCATTTGTTATCAATTTGTTTTGGCACAAAGACTAAGCAAATGACAAAAAAAAAAGTGAAATAATCCTCCTTATCCTCCTTATACTAAAAGAATAAGAGAACTCCAATATTTTCCCGCCTAAATGAAAACTACTCTATAATTAGGCTTCATTATGTCATATCTAAAATTGGGTCATATTGTTTAATTTCATATACAGAGTAATAAATAATTCCCTTCCAATTAATATTCCAATTAATTAGAAAATTAGCATATTAATTTTGCCAAATTCATTCAAAATGATTTGGATTATGATTATTCTCATTAACATCGAAAAGGGATTCCTTTGCGATTAATATTCTAATGAGTAGATTGGATTGGAGTACTCCATATTATTTCCTCTGTCACAATTATTTGTCTATCTTTAATATTCTTTGTGAGAGGTCTTTTAATCAAAGGTACAAAAATAAATGATTTAGAAGAAGATATCTTTCAAGAAATGTAACTAATACAAATTGATTGAATAATTTATTGGAGACAAGTTAGATAGAGGTTAATATTGGATTGGTATAAATTGATATTTTAAATAAACCATCCTTTGATTTATCTTTTTTTTTTTTGTGCTCTAATCTACTCTTCACAATACTTTTTTTAACTTGCAATTATTCTAATTAAGGTTGATATAAAAATATATATCTACCATATAATTTTACACAAGTGACAATACAACTGCACTAACCAATGACGTTGAAATTCACAACGGTTATGGTTGTATTTACCACCATTTTGATATTTCACATTATAAATGTATAGTTGGTATTTCTTAAGATGGGATTAAATAACACCGTACTTGGATGGATCGGACAAGCTTATTAATTATTAATCCCTAGGTATTATGCGTTTGTCCTATATATGCACTTTATTTGATCCGTTTTAATTTCAAGACGAGGTATTAGAATTTATAACGTAATCATTAATATGCCAACGGGGTAGGAAAACCATTTTATACATCTTTCCTTAAATGCGTATTAGAACGTAAACATTGATATGTCAACGGGGTAGGAAAATAACATGTGTCGCATTGCAATAGTTCCAGTTTATGTAGTAACAATTGGGTAAATAAAATATGAAGTTTCATACTCCCTCGAGTCCTTTCGTCCCGATCATTCGTTTGCCTTTGGTTTCGACACAAATGTCAAGAAAATAGGAGGGGATCAATTATTAAATAACAAGTGAATCAAATTAAGTGTAGAGTATCAAATTGCTTATCAAAGACATTCCTAAAATACAAAGGCACAAAATTGATTGAGACACCCCAAAATGGAGTAATCAAACAAATGCGTGGGACAAAGGGAGTTTCATCATATAAGGAATTACTTATCCATTATTTTAAGCAATTGGGGTTCAGATCAAGTTTGGGTCCTGAATTTTGGTGTCGGCTAGGGTTATTTGGATCAGCTCAATTTGACAAATCTAAGTTACCTCAGCCACCTACTTCGACCACTTGCCAATAACTTATCAAAAGTCGAGAAAAAAAAACATAGTATTTCGAATAAAATTAAGCAACACAAACTTATCAAAAGTGTATGAGTAGTAGACAAAAAAATCATAGTATTTCGTATAAAATTAAGCAAGACAAACTTATCAAAAGTGTATAGGTAGTAGAAGAAATGAAATTTTCTAAAATTTAATAATTTACTAAATCCAAAAAATATGTAAGTTTTACTTTTAATAATACTTTTTGTTTCCAGCCGTGCAGTGCACGGGTTCAAAAACTAGTTTATTTACTACTCCAATCCACCACCATCGTTCATCATCACCATTCTTGTCCACCATCATCACTCCTCTTCAGCTCCAACTCCGTCACCATAATTTCGCCAACCCGAAAACCCGACATCGAAACACCATTTCATCCGCCATCATCATCTCCATTAACAACCACCAACCATCCTTCTCTGTCTACGACACCAAGCAATAGCAGCAACACCGACATCACCATTGCCACTCCATCATAAGCAGACCATCATCTTCATCGTCTTCATTCACCACCGTGTTTACCACTGACCCGGTTATGAACCCGAATGTAGCTCCTCACCAATCGCAAGCAACGTTGAGCCCCAACCACCTTCACCATCTCCGTCTGCTCCTCTGACCTCATATCACCACCACGAGCAGGCCAGACCTCCGCTTTTCGACAACCAGCAGTCGCAGCGGCTTCAATCTCGCCTCACCATTATCTCCGACCACCGCTCTAATTCATCAGCGCCAACTCCTCCGCCAAATTTAGTTGAACCGTGCTCCTTCGACAACCAGCAATCCCGACCACCACCATGGATGACGACAACCCGAGGCCGAACGTGACAGTAGCCCGTAATCATCTCCACTGATGTGCATAATTCAATCACGATTTCATTGTGATTTTTGTTTGAAGAATTCAGGTTATTAATTGGGTGAGTTTTGAATAGAATCAAGAGCCTGGGAAAGAAAGAAACAAGAGGGAAAAGACACATTTGCCCCTCATTTTCCTGAACATACAAAGCTACGTTTTATACTTTGTGGGATGTCGTTTTGTTATAAATTATAAAAGCCCAAGACAGACCTAATTTGAGAGAATGGATCAGTCGCAGCAGTATTTATTAAAAATAGAAACAGTAGGATAGTTTAGGAGTAGTGAGAGATAGAAAAACACATCCATTATTCCTCTTTAATTAGTTTAATGTAGTCAATTAATTCACTACAAGTTCAAATCTTTTGTAATTCATTATCAAGATCCACCTTTTAATGTTCATTTCCTTACAAGTTTAGTATATTTATCTTATTCTTTCTCTTATTATTATTATTTCAATTTATTAAGTAGTTCTTATTTAATTTGATGGTTAATTCAATCCAAGTTTGAATGTTTGTTAATTTAATTAGTTTAATCCCTCTTTATTTACATGTTATTTCACTCCTCTTATCTTATATTGTTTGTTTAATTTTGTTGCTAACCATGTTTGGCATGGTTAGTATTGGTGTATGTGTATTGCTTGTGTTAACTATGTTTGAGTAGAATTAGTTTAGGGTTAAAGGGGGAGTTTGGGTAAACATGAGGGATGATAATGAGTTGTTTACATTTGAATATGGGTTAAAAATCGAGTCTTTACATACTTGCATTGAAGGTGTTCGATGAAATGGGTGAATGAAAGTTCATATCTTACTTTGAATTTTGCTTAACATTTCTTTACATGAGAGTGAATAAGAGTGTTTGATAGCATGTATGTGATGAGTTTGACATAATATGAAAGTTTTATGGTGAGCTTAAGGTGACTAGGAAACTAGCTTCGATTCCTTGACCGAAACCGTGACCCAATTCTCGTAGACTTTTGCATCTCCCTCTCCCTACCTAGACAAACCCGAAGACCCTAGCTTTTTCCTCTCTTGTTTCCATCTTTGTGTGTGTGTGTGTGTTTACCTATTGTTTTAGCTTAGTTTGTTAGCGTATCTTTTGCATCCGACTAAACTAAAACTAAACAACAGACTTGTAGCCTAACCCCACCATCCTTGTGGTTTGACCTCGACTTACCAAACTTTACTAGTTAGGTATCGTTCTTTATAAATTTGTTTTTGATAAGGGTGTGACGACTTTACCTTATTATCAGTTACAACCAAATCAAAATGGATCCAGCAGATTAGGACAAGACAGCATTCATGTCTGAGAGGGGGATATACTGCTACAACGTCATGCCCTTCGGCCTGAAGAATGTGGGGTCTACGTATCAGAGACTGGTCAACCGGATGTTCAAGGAATAGATAGGAAGAACCATGGAGGTGTACATTGATGATATGGTGGTAAAATCAGAGAAGGCGAAGGATCACATGCAAGAGAAGGCGAAGGATCACATGCAACATCTGGCAGGAACCTTCAACACCCTCAGAGAATCTAAAATGAAGCTGAACCCTTCCAAGTGTACCTTTGGAGTTTCGGCCGAAAAATTATTGGGCTACATCGTAACTTAAAGAGGAATAGAAGCCAGCACGGAGCAAATTAAGGCATTATTAAAGCTTTTGTCACCAGAAAAGCCAAAAGATGTGCAACGGCTAGCAGGCAAGGTGGCAGCCTTGAGCATGTTCATCTCGAGATTCTCAGACAAATGCAGGATATTTTACGACATATTGAGGAAGAGCTAGAAATTCGAATGGACCACAGATCATGAGCAAGCATTTAGAGAGCTGAAACACTACCTCAGCACCCTGTCGTTACTATCAAAGCTAGAACAGGGAGAACCACTGTTTCTTTATCTAGCTGTCACAGAGGTAGCAGTAAGCACGGTCCTACTCAGAGAACAGGACAAGGAGCAAAAGCTAGTCTACTATGTAAGAAAGTCTCTACTGCCAGCAGAGACCAGGTACACATCTCTTGAAAAATTGGTACTAGCACTTGCATGTAATTGCATCTTACAAACTGCGCCCTTAATTTGAGTCCCACACCATACATGTTGTGACCAATTACCCACTAAAATCAATAATGAGAAAGCCTGAGATGTCAAGCAGAATGTTAAAATGGTCCGTACACCTTAGTGGCTACGACATCAGGTATGATCCAAGAACGGCGATAAAGTCGCAGGCACTGGCATATTTCATGTCAGATATCAGCCCAGTTATCCAAAACCTGGCAGACAAAGAAATCCTAACCCTCAAAGGAAAAAAGGAGGTAAAAGTCTAGCAGATGCACATTGATGGAGCCTCCATTCAAAGGGGGGCATGTGTAGGACTGATCTTGCGATCTCCACATGGACATCTGATAGCACAAGCAGCGCGTTGTGAATTTAAGGCGACTAACAATGAAACAGAGTACGAAGCCTTAATACTAGAAATGCAGCTAGCTCTGGACTTAGGAGTCAGAAACCTATAAGTATTCAGCGACTCCTTACTTATAGTTAACCATGTGAATGATGAGTATGTAGCCAGGGATTCAAACGATAGCCTACCTAAAAGTGGCAAAGGAGTTTAAACATAAATTCAGAGATTGCAAGCTCAAGCAGGTCCCCAGAGACCAGAATGTGGAGGCCGATGCCCTAGCAACCCTGGGGGCAACCTTCAAACCAACGTATCTGGCTAACATCCCCATCGCACATGTATTGGAGCTATCAATCCAAATATTAGAAGAAGCAGATAAAGGAGAGTTGGAAGATCAGCAGGATGGGGCGACAGTTCTATCAAGCACAGATGGCCAGACAGATGTCCAGTCAGACGACCAGTTAGCTGATTAGGCAGATGACTGGGACTGGCAAACGCCATACCTAGATTGGTTGAAACACGGCAAGCTACTAGTGTTGGAGTATGTGTCCTCAACAATAGTGCGATCACACGTTTAAATCTCAAATTACGAATACGAAAGGGATGATAAATTAAATAATCAACTGATCAACATTAATCGGTAACGATTGGCTTACTAGAGTTTGACGTTACTGTCGTAGGACGGTGGTGGTCTGTTGATCCCTTAAGGTCACACCTATAGGATGATGCCCTAATCAGTAAAGTTAATTAGTTGTATATTGATACAAGTTAATTAATTCCTTAAATAAGAACAATTTATATTTATGAGAGGAAATATGTATCTTAATGTAATTCAATTAAATAAGATTCAATTGAGTGAATTAATATATTAATTTACTAAATTATGTTGAGGTTTTATAAATATTTCGAGGTAGAGGTAATTAGTTATTTACATTTACAAGAGGTTGTAAATTTAGCTAACTAGCTATTATGGGACCCATTATATGTTGATATAATGATAAAATATTACTCAATAAGTTGAGTGGATATATGTTTATTAATTTGTCACATAATTGTTGTATGATCAAATTAATATTTAATTATGTAAGATAATTAAACATAAGACTATTAAGCATTTGTGGGACAAATATTATAAGACAAAAACGGGCCCATATACACTCAAGTGCACCGTCCAAAGGATGAGCATGCTTGAGTTTTGGTTTTGTCATTTTGTTGTTGGAAAGATGGTCCAACATCTTATGACATGCTTTATTCCTAGCCTACTACCTACACAAAAAGAGGATTGCATAAGACAAAATGAGAAAAACCAAAAATGCTCCATAAAAGAGCATTTGGACGGATCATTCAAGGTGAGTGGAAGAATCTTGTTCTTCTTATTATTACTCTACCTTTCTCTCTAAAGATGATACATGCAAAAATCCCTCTCTTATACTTATCTTTCTTTATCTAAAACTTGAGAAGTTTTAATCTAAATTGTTCAAAACACTACTAATATTATTAATGTAATATATGAGTATTAGTAGTCATTTTTAAGGTAGACTACTAAATAAATATCTAGCAAATACTATTTAGTAGTGATAAGGACTAATCTTGGGTGCATCTCTTGAGGAGGGTTTCTACATTTGAGACCAAGGTTGGAGGATCTTCCATTGACATTTAAGCTCAAGAACAAGTGAAGGTAGGAGACCTTACTTGTTCCCATTTCGAACCATTTAACAATGTAAGGAACATTGTTTTCTTATTTTATCTCTTATTTAGTTATGCATGCACTAGATCCTTAGAACACATATTAAATGTTAATTAGTTCATCATTAGGTAAGTCTAATAATAGGTATATGAACCTAACAATTGGTATCAGAGCATAGGATGTTGCATGCATAATCGATTTATAGTTTTTTCGAGTTATTAGTAACATAATTAAAACTAAAAATTTGTGATTTATTAGATAAAGCCACGAAATATTAATGCATGTTGTAATTATGGTCCTAAAATATTTTTAGGTCATTTTTATGATTTATGGTATTTTATTGCTCATTTTAATGATTTTTAGTTATTTTATTATATTTTTATGACTAAAATGGTATTTAAAATGCGAAAAATAGTTAAACTAAGTCTATGGCCTTGAAATTTTTATATGACCTCACATGAATATTTTACTTATTGTATGTAAAATTTCGTTTAAATTTGATTTATTTTGCATGGTTTATGATTTTTATGAAATAAAAATGAATTAAATGGAGGTAAAATGGTTAAATATAGTTAAACTTCGAAACAGGCCATGAAATTTTAATATGTTATCACATGCACATTTTACTCACTGTGTGTAAAATTTAAGATGAACTTGATTCATTTTGCATGATTTATGAATTTTTAGAGTAAAAATAACATAAATAGTGACTATTTTAGCAATAATAGCTAAAACAAATTACATGGCATGAGAAAATTATTTTAGGTTGCATTTATATCCCACTTTAGATGTTTTATTTGACAAAACCGATAAATTGCAACTACATTTTTCTCAAAATAAATTCAAAAATTTTAACCATGATTTTTGACATTATGAGTGTCATGGATATATTCTAGAATGTTCAAAAATTTAAAATTCAAAATTTAAAATTATTGTAATTTAATTTGGATTTATTTCATAAATGTTATGATTTTGGGGTCAAAATGAGCATAAAATTATTTCAAGTTTAATTATTGACAAAAATTGAGTGATGACTAATTTTTGAGACCTAAGAGTGTTAGGATAATTAACTTGGACTAAAATTAAATTTTTGTATTAATTTACGATTTTAATAAGTTAAAAGTCGTGAATTTCCATAAAACCGGATTATAAGATTAATATAAGTTAAATAAGGCAATTTGGCACATAATTTGGCATGATAGGCACATATTATAATGCTGCATATTTCATTGTTGAATGTCATATTTTATTTATGTAATTTTGAATTATGTAATTTTATCTTAGTATGACCTTAGTTTTAATCGATATTACCCGTAATGTAAGGGAATATTGATTCAGTTGTAATTTAATGTGATCTCGTATCACTTTTATTTTTACTAGTTTTTCATTTTACAAATGTATAATAGGAATAGCTATGTATTTTTATTATTATTTGCGGAGTTTCTTCAAGACGGTGCCATTCGGAAAGGCGTTCCGACAAGGACGGTGTTATAGGGAGGCGTGCCACTTGAAGATTCAAGGGACCAAAAGAGTTGGTTCCGAATTTGTAATAGATTATTTGATTTTTTATTTTAGGATGGCCATACTAGGAATTTATTATTTGCTTTGCATTTCTTTTAATATGTTGCATGCATTGCCAAATCGTCATAACAACACATGCATATCATATCGAGTCATCGACCGTGTCAATTATAATTATCGAGAATTTGACTTTTAGTTCACTTAAATTGATAGATAATAAATTGACAAGACCTTTACTTTTAAAAGATTGTGTAATACTCCGTCTTTATGGTCTTGGGGGTACTCTATCGAGTAGCCCTTACTCTGTCGAGTAAGGGTATGTTGCAGAATAAAATAGTTTCTGACCTGTTGGGCACTCGATCGAGTAGCTGGGGCACTCGATCGAGTAGAAAATACTCGATCGAGTACCTTGGGTACTCGATCGAGCGTCCGGTTTTACGGGGGAGTTTTCTCGGGTTTTGTTAATTACGCGATTAAGGTATTTAAACCAATTCGTCTTTGTTCTAAATCACTTTTTACAAAACCTAAAACCTGTTTAAGAGAGAAAGCAACTTGTCTTCTTCCTAATCGCGTTCTTGACAATTCCCGGAGTTCAGACGGTCGGTTTGCATCGTAGTTTGTGTCGTTGGATTCCTTGCGTCGAGGGTAAGCTTTTAATGTAATTTATATAATGTTTTGTTAAGATTAGTGAAACCCTAATTTAGGAATTGGGGGTTTTTATGAATAGTAATTGAATAGTAGTATCTATGTGTTGTATGGTAGGAGGAGAGTTCATAGAAGAGGCGTTTTGAGACAAATTTGTAGATACCGTCTGCGTGTTGTGCTTTCCAGGTAGGATTTCCTACTCAGTATTAGTCCCATAATGGGATATTGGTGATGTGCTGTAGTTAGTTGATTGATATGATGATTGTAATTGTAATTGTGATTGTGATTGTGGTTGTGTTTGTGATGGTTCTCGAGATGCGTTCTCGGCTGAGTGGGGTCACTTGCGGGAGTGATCTCACGCCCTAGTTTCGCCCTTCGTGGAACCCGCCACGAAAGGGGATGTGCACATTAATGGACGGGGTTATCGCTCGTACGATGAGCGGGGCTTAGGTGGGAACGGCTGCGGTCCCCCATCGCAGGGTGGTCCAAAGGGACGGTCGATATTGAGATGATGGGAGTTGGTGGTGGTGGTGTGTGTGTGTGATTTCAATTTGTCTGTTTGCCTTATTATTGTTGTTATCTATTTTGATTGTGTGATTAGTACTGACCCCGGTGTTGTTTTGTAAACCTGCGGTGATCCATTCGGGGATGGTGAGCAGATATTGAACAGTATAAAGATGATACTTGGGATAGGGGATGGCCACGACATGACGATAGAGTCTTCCGCCGTAGTCTAGTTTTATTTATATTTCATTGAGAACATCGTTTTGGAATAATGTATTATACTTTCGATTTGGTTTCGAGGATTGTACTTATTCATTAAACTACTTATAATAAATGTTGTTTCTGTTTTGTCTATTTGATTATCATACCTCGGGCAACCGAGATGGTGATGTCTTCATACCCGAGTGGTCCTGGTAAGGCACTCGGAGTATGGGGTGTTACAAATGGTATCGAGCGACGATCCCGAAACCCGTAACCAATGAACTTAATGAACATAGGGAGTCAATTAAAATGAACCCGGGGTAAAAGTTGTAGGAGCTAGTGCAAAGGCTTGGGAGACGTCCTAAAGTCGCGGGGTCGCCCTACAACTTTGAACCGGTCACATGGGAACGTGTTTGTTGAGTCGTCTGTGTGATTGTTTAACTTGTGCAACAAAGTGATGAAGTGTGTTGATTGTTTGGTGTTGAAGTAGGAGGTTGAGCATGTGAAAGAGAATGATTATATGTTGAACATGTTAATGAGTGATAACAAGTTGAATGATTTACGATGTGGCTTTTAATAGCGTAATGAAATGATTTCGTAGTTAGTAGAAGGATGCGTAACATGTTTATGATGATATAATATGATTTATAAATTTAGCATGTTAGTATGTGACGTAATATGCGGGTATCTCTTACGTATTTGGGGTACTTGATCGAGTGAGGCCGACTCGATCGGGTAGGTTTTTGCGATTTTGAGTCCGAATCGAGTTTTGGGGCACTCGATCGAGTAACTAGGGGTACTCGATCGAGTAGAGGGTCACTCGATCGAGTAGCCTAGATACTCGATCGAGTGGGTTAGAGATCGAAGGTCCGTTTGGTTCGGAGTTTGGGTGCTCGATCGAGTACATGGGGGCACTCGATCGAGTAGCCCGTTACTCGATCGAGTGGGTTTGGATACTCGATCGAGTAGGTCCTATGCAGCGCGTTTTAAGTGTTTTGAGGTTTAGTACGCGTGTTTATGTTTATCCCTTTCTTATATAGCTTCAAGATGCCGCCCAAGAGAAATGCTTTGTACGCGAGAGCTGAGGTTATGACTACGGATGACATCGTTAAGATGTTGGAACACCAGGACGCTCTTCGAGACCCCAAGAGAGTGAATGAGGACAAGGATAAGAGTAAGGAGAAGGAGGTTGACCATGCTAAAGTCAGCCTCTAAATCGCGAGGTTTAACCCGAAGGAGTACAAGGGAGTTGAGGAGCCTAACCATCTTGATAGTTGGCTGAGGGAGATGGAGAACATCCTAGATTTAGTTCGCTGTCCTGATGAGATGAGAGTGGATCAGCCGCATTCTATCCGAGGGAGGCGGTGGCAAGTGGTGGGATTCAGTGAAAGTGAGTGCCAAGGAGATATATACCAACCAGGGGTTACCCGCTATACCTTGGGAGGAGTTTCGTAGGGCTGTGAGGAAGGAGTTCGTACCAGAACATGTGAGGAGTAAGTTGAGGGAGGAGTTCGACAAGTTTAAGATGACGGCTGAAATGTCTGTGGCTGAGTATTACAGGCAGTTCAATGAGAAATCCAGATATGCTGAGGACATGGGTTTGAGTGAGGAGAATCTGACTTTGAGGTTTGAGAGAGGGCTAACCACGAAGATTATGGATAAGTTACCCGTGGGAGTCCTTACGATGTGAAGGAAGCATATGAGAGGGTGGGAGAGCCGAGAGGCTAGTGGAGATGGCTCGGGAGAGGTCGGGTGGAGAGAAGAGGAAGTCGGAGAGCGAGGGTGGTGGCCAATCTAATTTCAAGAAAGGCAACCACAATCAATCTAAGGGATTTTCTTCTGTTCCGGGTTTAGTCTTTGGAACTTCCTTTGGGCGAGGTCGTGGGAGTGTGAGTAATAGTTGGGGAGTGACTGCTTTGGTTGTGGTGGCGTAGGCCACAAGAGACATGAGTGCACGAGCGCACCGGATCTTTTCGGAGACCGCACGAGCTTTGCGAGCAACGGACCACTGGATCATGGCCAAACCGGGAGGTCGAGCTATCGAGTGGAGGCAACCGCAACGGCGGTAATTCTTATGCGAAGACACCGATGAACAACAACAACAATCAAGGGTCGGGTGCTAAGCCGACCGCATCGCCTAATCTTGTCCAGGGAGGTGGGCAGAAGACCAGTGGCAAGTTGTTCATGATGGACAAGAAGGCAGCTGAGGAGGATGCGCACGTTATCACCGGTACATTCCTTGTTAATGGTATTCCTACGTTTGTTTTGTTTGATTCGGGGGCTTCTCAGTCGTTTGTGTCTTTGAGTCATGTAAAACAGTTGGGTTTGAGAGTATATGAGTCTGTTAGGGAGCAAGTTTTCATACCTTCAGGTGAGTCTGTATCGTGTGGGAGGTTGTTTAGAGGTGTATCTTTGATAGTTGGGCAAGTTGATTTCCCTGTAGACTTGCTAGAGTTTCCTTTTAATGGTTTTGAGATGATAGTTGGGATGGATTGGTTAGGAAAGTATAAGGCTAAGATAGACTGTCATCAAAAGAGAGTGTCCCTTAGAGGTCCTAAGGGTGTAAGTGTGTCTTATCGTGGGTTTCTAGTCAAACCCAAAGTTAAGTTGATTGCAGCTGTCACTTTGAAGTCGTATCTGAGGAAGGGATGTCCTCTGATTTTGTGCCATGTGAGAGATGACCGGATAGAGAGCCCTATTTGAGGAGATACCAGTGGTGGGAGAGTATGCAGATGTCTTTCCAGAGGAGATTCCGGGGTTGCCACCGAAGAGGGAGATAGATTTCACCGTTGAGTTGAAGCCAGGGACGGGGCCAATCTCTAAGGCACCGTACCGTATGGGTCCTAAGGAGATGGAGGAGCTTAGGAAGCAGTTGGATGATTTGATAGAGAAGGGATACATTAGACCAAGTGTATCGCCTTGGGGAGCACCAGTTCTTTTCGTGAAGAAGAAGGATGGAACTTTGAGGTTATGCATAGATTACCGGGAGAGTCGAACCGTGTGACGATAAAGAACAAGTATCCTTTGCCAAGGATAGATGACCTGTTTGATCAGTTGAGTGGTGCAACGGTCTTTTCTAAGATCGATTTGAGGTCGGGATACCATCAGGTGAAGATTAGAGATGTGGACATACCGAAGACAGCTTTCACGTCGAGGTATGGCCATTATGAGTATGTGGTGATGCCATTTGGGTTGTCCAATGCGCCGGCAGTGTTTATGGATTTGATGAATAGGATCTTCAGACAGTTCTTGGATCAGTTCGTAGTAGTGTTTATCGATGACATCCTAGTCTACTCTAAGACTAAGGAGGAGCATGAGGAGCATCTGAGGATCGTGTTGCAGACGTTGAGAGATCATGAGTTGTATGCTAAGCTGTCCAAGTGTGAGTTCTGGTTAGAGAAAGTTGCTTTTCTGGGGCATGTAATCTCTAAAGATGGGGTAGCTGTGGATCCGGCGAAGATTGAGGCAGTGACAAAGTGGGAAGCACCGAAGAATGTTGCTGAGGTAAGGAGTTTCTTGGGTTTAGCTGGATACTACAGGCGGTTTGTGAAGGATTTCTCCAAGATAGCTAGACCGATGACAGCGTTGATGAGGAAAGAGAACAGGTTTCGTTGGGATGAGAGTTGTGAGAAGGCGTTCCAAACCTTAAAGGAGCGTTTGACCACAACTCCTGTCTTGGCATTACCTGAAGGGAGCGAGAATTTCGAGGTCTATACAGATGCCTCGAAGAATGGGTTGGGATGTGTGTTGATGCAGAATGGTAAAGTGATCGCCTATGCTTCTAGGCAGTTGAAGCCTTATGAGGAGAACTACCCTACTCATGACCTGGAGTTGGGTGCAGTGGTGTTTGCTCTCAAGATTTGGAGGCACTACCTTTATGGAGCAATCTTTAAGGTATTTTCTGATCACAAGAGTCTCAAGTACATCTTCACGCAGAAGGAGTTGAACATGAGACAGAGGAGGTGGATGGAGCTGATTGGTGATTACGACATGGAAATCATCTACCATGAAGGAAAGGCCAACGTTGTTGCTGATGCTTTGAGTAGAAAGAGTGTACATTCCTTGTGTACAGCTCTATCTTTGATGAGGCTGAGGGATGAGGTAGCGAGCTTTGGGATTCATATGATGCAGCAAGGGGATGCTATGGGTGATATGACAGTACACATGGAGTTTTATGATGATATTCGAGGTAAACAGGCTTTGGATCCTAAGATAGTGGAGTGGAGAGCTGGAGTAGAGAAAGGGACGGTGTCCCGGTTTTCCATTCATACAGATGGTTGTAACACCCCCATACTCCAAGTGCCTTACCAGGACCACTCAGGTATGAAGACATCACCATCTCGGTCGCCCGAGGTATGATAATCAAATAGACAAAACAGAAACAACATTTATTATAAGTAGTTTAATGAATAAGCACAATCCTCGAAACCAAACTGAAAGTACAATACATTATTCCAAACTATCTGTTCTCAACTGAAATATAAATAAATACTAAACTACAGCGGAAGACTCTATCGTCATGTCGTGGCCATCCCAGCTATCCCAGTACTCATCTCTTTACCTGCTCAATATCTGCTCACCATCCCCGAATGGATCACCGCAGGTTTTACAAAATAACACCGGGGTCAGTACTAATCACACAATCAATATAAATAACAATAACAAGATACACAGACAGCTGAACTGTCACACACACACACACACACACACACACACACCAACTCCCATCATCTCAATACTGACTGTCCACTGGACCCACCGCTGGGGGGACCGCAGCCGTTCCCACCTAAGCCCCGCTCATCGTACGAGCGATAACCCTGTCCATTAATGTGCACATCCCCTTCCGTGGCGGGTTCCACGAAGGGCGAAACTAGGGCGTGAAGTCACTCCCGCAAGTGACCCCACTCAGCCGAGAACGCATCTCGAGAGCCATAGAAACCAATCACAATCACAATCACAATCACAATCATCATATTAAACAACTAACTACAGCACATCACCAATATCCCATTATGGGACTAATACTGAGTAGGAAATCCTACCTGGAAAGCACAACACGCAGACGGTATCTACAGCTGTATCAAAACGGCTCCTATACGAATTCTCCTCCTATCATACATAACACATAAAGACTACCAATTACTTACTACTCATAAAACCCCCAAACCCTAAATTAGGGTTTGACCAAACCTAGCAAAACATTATAAAAATTATGCTAGAAGCTTACCCTCGACGCAAGGAATCCAACGCCACGAAAAAACAAGAAGAACCGACCGTCGAACTCCGGAATTGTTAAGGATGCGATTAGGAAGAAGAACTGACTGCTTTCTCTCTTAAACAGGTTTTAGGTTTTGGTAAAAGTGTTTTAAAACAAAGACGATTATGTTTAAATACCTTAATCGCATAATTAACAAAACCCGAGAAAAACTCCCCGTAAACCGGACACTCGATCGAGTACCTAAGGTACTCGATCGAGTACCCCCCTACTCGATCGAGTGCCCCAGCTACTCGATCGAGTGCCCAACAGGTCAGAAACTATTTTATTTCGCAACTTGCCCTTACTCGACAGAGTAAGGGCTACTCGATAGAGTACCCCAAGACATATAAATACGGAGTATTACAGTCTTCCCTCCTTAAAAGGAACTTCGTCCCCGAAGTTCAACCCATACATAAAAACAACCATACTGACTCGACCAAGACACAACAACTTAGCTAAGGACTCAAGAACTCGACCGAACATAGAACATGAACTCTTAACCCCCGCTCTACCAACTATGTTTACTTCCACAACATGACTCACTATATCGTATCTACCACATATATATCTCTCACGACACCAACTCCATACATAATCAATTACCATCCTCTAATGCTGCTAGCTCCATAATATCATCAACTATCAAATCTAAAATCAAGACACTCATAGACATCAAACGGAATGTTACATTCTACCACCCTTAAAAGGAACTTCGTCCTCGAAGTTTACTCACACTCGTAACCTCGTCATCCGATTTGTCAACAACACTAGCGAAATATTCTCACACTCCTAAACATCACGCTACTACAAGCACGGTCATGACCTTTAATAAAATCACCCACAACACGAATCGATCTTTATTCTACATTAAGACTCAACTTCCGAATGTATTACCATATGTACAACCATCAAAATCTGTTTTATCGCATCCTACTCCTCTTAAGATAAATGTTACGTCCTCGTAACCTACTAATACTATATCCTTAGTTATATCTTCTCATTATTCTCATCATCATCATCACATGTCATAGATAACCACCTATACTCTAAACACTCGCCATGCATGTATCCAAGGCTCTCTTACTTAAACAACTCTCATACTTCAATTCACTCGACACACCACCTAACCTATACCTCAAAATCTTTATCTTAACCCAAAACTTCAACTTTTCCACATTACCGCAACATGACATACCTCTCTATATAAACTATATGAAACTCCCATCATCAAAAGCATAACTCACGATCCACACTTGTTACGTGCACTCATTCCAGATCCTCAAGTTCTTTCCTTCATTACCGCAAAACTCATACATAACTTAATATGACACTAATTCCCTCAACACCCTACACTCACTGTCCCAACAAAAGATTATGAACCACCTGCATATATCAGATCATTACCACACATGTTCTACGAATCACTTGTCATTATCATATCCACTAAAGCCTTATTTAGAACCAGATCAAAATTACTGTAACAACCTCTCACAACCGTGTCCCATCAATAGAATATCATTATACCATGACAACAACCAAAACATATTCAACTCTATTTCATATCATACTCTACCTCATTTTCAACTTAACCTGGTAAAGAAAACATCAATAAGCAAGACAACTGTCTACATGTTCAACCAAAACTCACAAAGAACAACAGCAAACAAAACAACAATCTATGTATAACTGGTATGCACTTTCGAAAACTCGTATCATAATCATCCCGCCTACTCCACCACAACCGGTGACGGCATCACAACACCGCCACCAACAGCCACAACGTAGTGCGAAAATACCCGCATCACAACACTATGTACCGTGCCCGGATCACCACCCGAGGCACCACAACCACACCGATAGACATCACAACTGCATACGATTCCCATAAACACTGACTGAGCATAACTTCTCAGACAAGAAAAACTTACTCAAATCCACTTTACTCAATCACAACGCAACATATTATATGAATGAATGGATAAGCACCTCATGAGCATCATTTCCACCCTTTCACGGAATACATATGTATTATAAATACACATACAATTGTAACTAACCATGCCATATCAATCAAATTATCACTTTTGATCATCATTCCATCAGATTGTCGTACCCTACATATATCACAAACATTCATATAACATCTTTATAACTATCACACCATACTGCTTCTCGTGAGGTCAGAACCTCACACAAACATTTATACACATCATAGACCCATAATCACATCCAACTAGTCAATCCTGATCACGTAAGTTACCACTCGATAAAGGTTATCTGTCGCCCGAGCTTAACTCATATGCCCTTCATAAGATATTTTCCCATTCGCATAACCATCACCTCATGCCATACCATTAATATTCAACCACTAGCGCTCGCCTCATATAACGACATCTTATACTCTTTCATAACCATACTTATCAATCTGGTCTCTACAAAATCAGCCTCTTTAGAATTACCATCTCTCTAACATACCGTCACCCTTATCCACTAGTCATAAACCATAACACTACCACTGTCCGGACATCAAACCCCTTCACTCATCTCTAAACATCACGATTTATTTCCTATCTTTGGTTAACACCCCAAACAACGAACATCGAATCCATGAACAAAATTACCTCAACATTCTTTCCAATACTATCTTTAATTGTATCATCATCTAACTCTCCACCAAAATCTCATATCATGCAGGTATTCTACCAACTTCTTGCTTTCCTTAATTCCTCAAAACTCAAAACTAATCATGTTGTTCGGAACTTCTATATAACTCAGAAACTCAAATCCTCATGATAGTATCATACATCTCGACGATTCCTTACTTTTATATCACATAACCTCGGTGAACATTTCCTTAGTTTTACTCCCCTCATTCTTTTCTTTTGCCCTTGACAAAATCCCTTAATAATTCAACTCTTCATTATTTCTATCTAACTCTCTAGTGCTCCGGTTACCTTCTCATTGTTCAAGAACTCACATCTCATTATTTTATATCGATATCATCTCCCTCTTTCTTACCATAGATATCCTCTTATTATGCTATCACTCACCCTTGCCACTAATCTGTCCAAAAATCAATGTTTAAACAATTGCATCTCCCCTTTTTTTTTTACGTCTCAAGAAATCAAAATTCATTTTATACCATTAATTGCCCAAGGAAGTCACACTTTAGTTTCACCTCTTGATAGCACAAATTCCCAAACTCACTCACTATCTGCAAATCCACGTCGCGCCATATCTCCATTAAGTTCACTATATACCACTCTTCTCAATTCTTCTAAAACGACCTTTCACTACATATATTCTTAACTCACACGATTCCTAACCATCTCCCTCCATAATTCCTTACATATCTCAAGTTGCCACCATCCACATCCTTCCTTTCGATCTTTTCATTCTCACGTTTCCTTAGACTCATATCATCCCTTACCCATATTTACTTACTTTTTACCTTACTCAACCCAAAATCATATCACTCATCTCATCTCAAACATGCTCCATGCCTCAATAAGCCTTAACAATCTTTCTTTTCTTTTTCCACTATCTATCACAACCACATATAACTCATGTCCTCCCACCGAACTCCTACTCATCATAGGTGCCACTCTTTACACCACAAAATTGGGTAACTTACGCGTCAAGACCAACATACATGTAAAACAATGCACAAAGAAGCAAAATGACGCCTTTGAATTAAACATAATATACAACGAAGTCAAAAGATA
The DNA here is from genome assembly GCF_048544455.1 of Silene latifolia. Classification (NCBI taxonomy): domain Eukaryota; kingdom Viridiplantae; phylum Streptophyta; class Magnoliopsida; order Caryophyllales; family Caryophyllaceae; genus Silene; species Silene latifolia. Next base: position 86,302,047 of record NC_133526.1, read on the forward strand.
AGCATATGACCCAAAACAGGGGTCACTAGATCGAGTACAGGCCACTCGATCGAGTAAGTGACTTACTCGGTCGAGTAGGTGAAGATCAGAAGCACGTAAAACAAATTACCAGGGCTACTCGATCGAGTACCCAAGGCTACTCGATCGAGTTCCCCCTTACTCGATCGAGTACCCCAAGGCTACTCGATCGAGTACCCCCCTACTCGATCGAGTACCCCAATTCTCAAGATCCGTTTTCCAGTAAAAAGTCATAACTCACTCATTACTTGGTCATTTTGGGCGTGTGACCTATCGTTAGAATCGTAAAAGGACAAGCTATCACCTCTAATTGGGATCACATCAAAATCATTTATGCATCTCAAGTTATAGCAGTTTAAAGACAACCTCTTTATCATCGAAAAACACAACTATTGATTTTTACTTCCCAAACGACTTAAACAACAACAAGGTAGACAAAACGACCCAGTACTCATAAAACCAATATTGCTAATCTCATGTTACCATCTTCAAAAATCAAGCAACATCATCCATCATGCACATATATTATTCAACTTACCAATCACATATTACCCACATGTTATCTCACATCTCCCAACACACTAAGCAACATTATAAACGCAACATGTGATATAGCTAAGCATGAAATTCTATCAAGCTTTTCATATAATCAACGAAACAATGACGTCATATTATCAAATGCCACATAGTAATCATCCAACATGCTTTTCTATTCCAACAACAATTCTATATATCTCATCAATCTTTCAATTCAGATCCCCCATCCTCCACATACATGCATCCATCAATTCATACAACATACTACTACATAGATACACACAAAGACACAATCAAGACATAACGATCCCGACACATATCCCATGGTGACCGGTTCAAAATTGTAGGGCGAGTTCGCGACTTTAGGACGTCTCCCAAGTCTTTGCATTAGCTCCTACAACCTTTACCCCGGGTTCATTTTAATTGACTCCCTATATTCATTAAATTCATTGGTTACGGTTTCGGGATCGTCGCTCGATACCATTTGTAACACCCCCATACTCCAAGTGCCTTACCAGGACCACTCAGGTATGAAGACATCACCATCTCGGTCGCCCGAGGTATGATAATCAAATAGACAAAACAGAAACAACATTTATTATAAGTAGTTTAATGAATAAGCACAATCCTCGAAACCAAACTGAAAGTACAATACATTATTCCAAACTATCTGTTCTCAACTGAAATATAAATAAATACTAAACTACAGCGGAAGACTCTATCGTCATGTCGTGGCCATCCCGGCTATCCCGATACTCATCTCTTTACTCGCTCAATATCTGCTCACCATCCCCGAATGGATCACCGCAGTTTTACAAAACAACACCGGGGTCAGTACTAATCACACAATCAATATAAATAACAATAACAAGATACACAGATAAATTGAATCACACACACACACACACACACACACACACACTCCTCCCATCATCTCAATATCGACCGTCCCTTTGGACCCGACCGCCGATGGGGGACCGCAGCCGTTCCCACCTAAGCCCCGCTCATCGTACGAGCGATAACCCCGTCCATTAATGTGCACATCCCCTTCCGTGGCGGGTTCCACGAAGGGCGAAACTAGGGCGTGAAGTCACTCCCGCAAGTGACCCCACTCATCCGAGAACGCATCTCGAGAGCCATAGAAACCAATCACAATCACAATCACAATCACAATCATCATATTAAACAACTAACTACAAAGACATCACCAATATCCCATTATGGGACTAATACGAGTAGAAATCCTACCGAAAGCACAACACGCAGACGGTATCTACAAATGTATCAAAACGGCTCCTATACGAATTCTCCTCCTATCATACATAACACATAAAGACTACCAATTACTTACTACTCATAAAACCCCCAAACCCTAAATTAGGGTTTGACCAAACCTAGCAAAACATTATAAAAATTATGCTAGAAGCTTACCCTCGACGCAAGGAATCCAACGCCACGAAAAACAAGAAGAACCGACCGTCGAACTCCGGAATTGTTAAGGATGCGATTAGGAAGAAGAACTGACTGCTTTCTCTCTTAAACAGGTTTTAGGTTTTGGTAAAAGTGTTTTAAAACAAAGACGATTATGTTTAAATACCTTAATCGCATAATTAACAAAACCCGAGAAAAACTCCCCGTAAACCGGACACTCGATCGAGTACCTAAGGTACTCGATCGAGTACCCCCCTACTCGATCGAGTGCCCCAGCTACTCGATCGAGTGCCCAACAGGTCAGAAACTATTTTATTTCGCAACTTGCCCTTACTCGACAGAGTAAGGGCTACTCGATAGAGTACCCCAAGACATATAAATACGGAGTATTACAATGGTAGCTTGAGGTTTGATGGTAGGTGGTGTGTTCCTAATGTCGAGGAGTTGAAAAAGACAATCATGACTGAAGCGCATTGCACACCATATTCAGTTCATCCGGGTGGAGACAAGCTTTACAAAGATTTGAAGAAAACGTTTTGGTGGCCTGGGACGAAGAAAGAGACAAATGAGTTTGTGTCCCGTTGTTTGACATGTCAGAGAGTTAAAGGGGAACAGAGAAGACCACAAGGTAAGATTCAGTCTTTGGAGGTGCCTGAGTGGAAGTGGGAATCCATTTACATGGATTTCATTGTGGGTTTACCTAAGAGTCAACAAGGTAACAATATGATTTGGGTGATAGTGGATCGGTTGACCAAGTCAGCTCACTTTGTTCCAATGAAAGATACATGGACTAAGGCACAACTGGCTATGGCCTATCGAAAGAACGTGCTTAAGTTACATGGAGTCCCTAAGGACATAGTGTCTGACAGAGATGCGAGGTTTATATCAAGGTTTTGGAAGGAGTTGCAGGAATCGTTGGGAACAGCTTTGAAGATGAGTACAGCATTTCATCCTGCGACAGATGGGCAGACTGAGAGAACAATCAAGACTCTTGAGGATATGTTGCGAGCTTGTGTGATGGATTTTGGTGGTAGCTGGGAGCAGAGGTTGGACTTAATAGAGTTTTCTTACAACAACAGCTATCACACTAGTATTGGTATGGCACCGTTTGAGGCTTTGTATGGAAGGAGATGTAGGAGTCCGATCTGTTGGGACGATAGTCTTTGAGGCAAAGTGGTTTTAGGACCAGAGATGGTACATGAGATGGTGGAACAGTTAAGATGATCAGGGAACGGATGAGAGCAGCTCAGGATCGACAGAAGAGTTATGCAGATCTACATCGTCGGGACATAGAGTTTCAGGTTGGGGACAAGGTTCTTCTGAAAGTGTCTCCTATGCGTGGAGTCATGAGATTTGGGAAGAAAGGCAAGCTAAGTCAGAAGTTTATAGGGCCTTATGAGATCTTAGAGCGAGTTGGGGAAGTGGCTTATCGTTTGGCTTTACCGGCTGCTTTAGAGAGAGTACATAATGTGTTTCATGTATCGCAGCTGCGGAAGTATGTGAGTGACCCGTCACATGTGTTGGAGGCAGAGAGCTTGGAGCTTGATGAGTCTTTATCATACCTTGAGGTGCCTAAGCAGATCCTAGACCGAAAAGTTAGAAAGACCAGGAGTGGTGAGACAGTGTTGCTTAAGATCCTTTGGTCTAACCATGAGACTGAGGAAGCTACATGGGAGGCGGAGGATATCATGAAAGAGCGTTACCCTTTCCTTTTTGATCAGGTATGTATGGTTACGGGGACGTAACCTTGTTTCTTTTAGAGGGGTAGGAGATGATCGCGAGAGTTTTTAAGAGTTTTTACACCCCTTGTATATGTTGTGTCGGTATGTTTGTCGGGATAAGTTGGGTTAGTAGCATGTTTTACGTTGTGTTTATTTTGACCTTCGAGTCGGGAAGCTTATGGGAGTACCTTTGTTTGGTAGTGGTTTGAACTTCGGGGACGAAGTTCCTTTTAAGGAGGGAAGACTGTAATACTCCGTATTTATGGTCTTGGGGGTACTCTATCGAGTAGCCCTTACTCTGTCGAGTAAGGGTATGTTGCGAAATAAAATAGTTTCGACTGTTGGGCACTCGATCGAGTAGCTGGGGCACTCGATCGAGTAGGGGGGTACTCGATCGAGTACCTTGGGTACTCGATCGAGTGTCCGGTTTTACGGGGGAGTTTTCTCGGGTTTTGTTAATTACGCGATTAAGGTATTTAAACCAATTCGTCTTTGTTCTAAATCACTTTTTACAAAACCTAAAACCTGTTTAAGAGAGAAAGCAACTTGTCTTCTTCCTAATCGCGTTCTTGACAATTCCCGGAGTTCAGACGGTCGGTTTGCATCGTAGTTTGTGTCGTTGGATTCCTTGCGTCGAGGGTAAGCTTTTAATGTAATTTATATAATGTTTTGTTAAGATTAGTGAAACCCTAATTTAGGAATTGGGGGTTTTTATGAATAGTAATTGAATAGTAGTATCTATGTGTTGTATGGTAGGAGGAGAGTTCATAAGAGGCGTTTTGAGACAAATTGTAGATACCGTCTCTGCGTGTTGTGCTTTCCAGGTAGGATTTCCTACTCAGTATTAGTCCCATAATGGGATATTGGTGATGTGCTGTAGTTAGTTGATTGATATGATGATTGTAATTGTAATTGTGATTGTGATTGTGGTTGTGTTTGTGATGGTTCTCGAGATGCGTTCTCGGCTGAGTGGGGTCACTTGCGGGAGTGATCTCACGCCCTAGTTTCGCCCTTCGTGGAACCCGCCACGAAAGGGGATGTGCACATTAATGGACAGGGTTATCGCTCGTACGATGAGCGGGGCTTAGGTGGGAACGGTGCGGTCCCCCATCGCGGCTGGGTCCAAAGTGGACGATCGAGATTGAGATGATGGGAGTTGGTGGTGGTGTGTGTGTGTGATTCAAATTGTCTGTTTGCCTTATTATTGTTGTTATCTATTTTGATTGTGTGATTAGTACTTGACCCCGTGTTGTTTTGTAAACTGCGGTGATCCATTCGGGGATGGTGAGCGAGATATTGAACAGTATAGAGATGATCTTTGGGATAGGCTGGGATGGCCACGACATGACGATAGAGTCTTCCGCTGTAGTCTAGTTTTATTTATATTTCAGTTGAGAACAGTCAGTTTGGAATAATGTATTATACTTTCAGTTTGGTTTCGAGGATTGTACTTATTCATTAAACTACTTATAATAAATGTTGTTTCTGTTTTGTCTATTTGATTATCATACCTCGGGCAACCGAGATGGTGATGTCTTCATACCTGAGTGGTCCTGGTAAGGCACTCGGAGTATGGGGGTGTTACAGATTGAGACTTAGCCTTACCAAATAGTAGGAGCCCATGAATCTCAATTTCATAAGGGCTACAATACGATTTTTCGGGGTGCTTCTATTGACATTGGGTAAGTGGGGTAATAAGTAGTTATTACACTTCAAAAATTTGGTTGATCTCAACGAAGGTATTTTGCGACCGTAACCGCAATAAGTTCGGGCTAAAGATGAATTTAATGTAAAATCTTCGGCCGAGAATTCTAATTGTAGAATCGGTTAAGAGGGTTAACCCACCAAGTTATATTAGTAATGATGTACATGGCCCGTAGGCTCACATCCAAGTTAATATGAATTTTCGATCTCGGAATCATTTATTATAGTTGGGTAGAGGTCACTATACAAATGCTACACTTGTATTAACATTTACAAGTATTATAACGATAAATGTTAATTAATTTCCTTCATATCCGTTTTTGTAGTTATTTTTCCGCAATGGATTCAACTAATACTCTCACATCGATCACCAAGAAATTTATGGCTCCAATCATTCAATGAAAAATGCTCCTTGTATGACAATGATACGACTAGAGAATTACGCTTTGGCATTGGTCAGGACGAAAATCTTTGCTACCTTACCACTTACACACCTCCCACTCCCTATTCATGCCCACATCTCAGGTAAGAGGATCTTGTGAGGAGAATCCCACAAATTCTATGGCATCCTTGTTTGTAGAAGCAAGGAGAAATATTACATTTAGTGAGAGTTCTAGCAAGAATGTCCTTGCAACTGAAAGGAGTAATGGTATTATTAAAGGAAAGGCAAAGAAGAGTAAGAAACCCAAACCCGATAATGAATTGGAAATGGATAGTGAGACTACCACAACCAAAACTAAGAAGGATGCCCAATCCTACAATGAATGTCATTACTGTAATGTCATGTGCCATTGGAAGCAAAATTGCCCCAAGTATCTGGCAGATATCAAAGTTGGACATGTCACTCCAGTCGGGGATAAGTAATGTGGAAGCACTTAGAAAGGGTGACGTGGATCCCGATTAGCAAATGGATCTAGAGTAGCGGCCATTTCAAAGGGAACCTATGTGATTGCCTTAGCTAAGTGATTCTAAGTTGCATCTATATAATTGTTATTATGTACCCACTTTGTCTAAAAAACATTATTACCATTTCTATGTTTGACATAGAAGGATTTTTCTTTTGCCATAAAAAACAATCATTGTATTTTGTTTAAAATGACTTGGCTGTGAGCCAAGCCACTTCTTTAAATGGTATTTATGTTTTAGACACTTCCAAATCAACTAAAGATATCTATAAATCCAAAAGACGCATAATAAGTGACCCAAATGATTCGTACATTTTGCTTTTTTTTATTAGGTCTCATAAATAAGAAACGCATTAAAAGGCTAATGTTGACTGGAATTATTGAGCCATTTGATTTCTAATCATATGGAGCATGCGAATCTTGTCTCCTTGGAAAAATGATTCGTACCCTCCTTAGTGGTAAAGGGACACGAGCAAGTGATTTTTGGGACCAATGCATACCGATCACTACAACAAATAAGGTAATTGGCGACCATATAAGGCGACTGAGAACAGTCGCCATTAAGAATAAAGCGACTAAGGTCCGTCGCCCGCACTTCGTAGCTAGGTTTAGTCGCTTTTGGCGACTGGACTTCGTCGCCAATTTTGGCGACGGAATTTTTTTAAAGCGGGCGACAGAAACTCGTCGCCAAAGTTGGCGACTGTGTTTAGTCGCCACATTAGCGACTGTCATTGGTCGCCATAGTTCAAGCCACGTCACTTCCAAAAATTCAATATTGGCGACGGTTTTTGGTCGCCAATTTGGCGACTGTTTTTGGTCGCCATTTTGGCGACTGTTTCCCGTCGCCAATTGCCCAGTATCCGTCGCCAATGACCCTAAAATTAATTCATGATCAGAAGCTTAGCGACGGTTTCCCGTCGCCAATTGCCCAGTATCCGTCGCCAAATTTACATTTTTTTTAGCCTAAAAATCGTTTTTGACCTAGCCAAATACGTAAAAATCTGCAAATAAACCAACACTTCCAGCAGAGAACACATGGGAAGCCAACACAACCAAACTTGATAAAGAAAATCATGTTCCATACACACAACTACGAGTTTTGGTCATCTAACATTATCCGGGAATAACATGTTCTCTAAAAAACTACATAACAGGGAAACTTGCTCCCGCTCCACTACCACCTCCATAATTAGGATCTCTAGGATCCTTTGGTTGCGGGCGCCACCCAGTGTTGCAATTGGTGAAGAAGGAGTTCATCCGGTCCATTTCCTCCTTCATCCTCCGAATTTCTTCATCTCTCTCGGCATCCCGCTTCTCCCTCTCGGCATCCTGCCTCTCCCTGGCGGCTAATTGAGCTTGGAGAACACTTACGACACTTGGGGTATAAGGTTGTTGTTGGGAGGAAATTGACCCTCTTCTTCTTGTAGGAGGGTAGAAAATCTCCTTTGCCGACCCGGCTCCATACACATCTCCTCTTTGGAACCCCTCAACAAGATCAAACCATAGCTCATTGTCATCAATTTCCGGGTTGTTCTTCCTACGGACAAGGAATTGTTCCTAAAAAATTGATAAAACATTAATGGTTAGAGGTTACTTATCTAAAAATTGATAAAACATATACTTTAACACATTAAGAAATTTTTATTTTTTGACACTTACATATAACTGTTGATCTTTTTCCTTCGCGAAGATCAACTTGCCCTTGCTTGTCTTCTTTGCGTGAGTGTCAACAAAGAGATCAACAATCGTGGGTACCTTGCCCTTATTCTTCTTGGTCTTCCGAAAAAAAAACAAGGAAATTGTTACTCAAACATGATAATTAATGAGACTAAATTAGAAGACTATTAAATTAAAAGCTAAGACAAATAACTTACATCTAACACCACACGATCATAAAAAGATTGAGACCCTCCATAATGAGTAGGCTCAACTTCCGCGTCCTTATCTCCTCCGTTCATGTTGATCTTGTTCCGGGCCGATGCTTCCTTGAACTCAGGACTGTTCCGGTACTTGGTATATTCCTCATATGACGCACCTATAATCAATAAAATATCAATTATTAATTAATAGAGTTTCAAAATATGTAATAAATTTTAACTAATTACGGGTATTAAAAGAAACTAAATACCTTTCATGAAAGATGGCGCCTTCTTCCTCTTAGACACCTTATACATGTTGTCCCTTAGCCTCTTCTTGCCAATGTCATTATACCTTTGCCAAACTAGGCGCTCAAGGTCGGTTGGCCAATAGAACACACGCTACAAAAAGTAAACACATGGATGAGAAACAAATTAATAATAAGGTAATTAGAATAAATAAATTATATTTTATTATAAATAGATACCCGGAAGTTGTTGAACCACATCTCCTTATCTTCATCAGTAGCGTTACTCCAACAAGTAACGCCGTGTGTCATGTTCTCTTGGGTGCTAGTAGTCACACCACGAACAACTGTTTGACTTCTAAACCTGAAATCAAACATGTTAAAAACATAATTATATAGGAAAAAAAAAATAATGTATAATTAACATATGTCTAAAAAAAGTCATTTATTACTAAATAAAAAAATTACAAACTAGAATGAATAAAAAATTACCAAAGGCCATTCGGATCAGGATCATCCTGCCGTCAGTTGATCGGGGTATAGCAACCTCCTCCTCCTCCTCACTCACCTCCGTAGTAGAACGGTCAACGTCCTCCTCCTGCTCCCGGGAGCTACTACCTCCCTCACTATAGCCTCCCCGCTGCCTACCTCCTCCACGAGCCATGTGTACTACAATTGAATAAAAAGTGTTAGCAAATATTACAGGATAATTATTATAAGATACAAAAAAATAAAACCTAATAAACAGATATAAAAGAAAAAATAAAACGCTAATAATTGTTTCCAAAGTTTGATATGTATACTTTCAATACCTTCTCTTACTCATCATCATCATCATCCTCATCTTCTTCTTCTTCTTCTTCTTCTTCTTCTTCTTCTTCTTCTTCTTCTTCTTCTTCTTCTTCTTCTTCTTCTTCTTCTTCTTCTTCTTCTTCTTCTTCTTCTTCTTCTTCTTCCTCTTCCTCCTCCTCTTCTTCTTCTTCCCCCTCTTCTACCCCATCCCTCTCCTTATCATTCTCTTCTTCTTCCTCTTCTAACTCCTCCTCCGCTTCTATCTCATTTGCATAAATAATTTCATCATGATCAACTGGGACAAAACTCAAGTTTCGATACAACCTCTTCTTGGAAAAAAGATGTATCAACTTCTGATCGTGCCTTTGTTTTAAAAACGGCCCACCATTGCTTTTGTTGTCTATCATTACTCGTGCTCGGAAGAGATGCAAATTAAACTTGATGAGCTTGTTGTGCAAGTATAAATGGGTCATATTTAGAGTAGGTTCGAGTATGATTCACTTCCACGAGTTTGTAACGATCATGGACTCTCGTTCCAGCTACGGAATTATCCCTCCATTGAATCTTGAATAAGACGGTTTTATAACTCCGATCCCGGCCATTGTAGCACAACTCAAAGATATCCTCTAATATGCCATAATATTCATTGCCATCAAGAGAAGAAATAGTAACGCCGTAGTTGCATTTAGCCTTACTTTTGCCATAGTCAAATGTTTGAAACTTAAACCCATTAACTGAATATCGATTCCACGTCACAACCTTTCGAGAAGGACCCAAAGCCAAGCTTCTTATCACATCATCTTGAATATTTAGCTTACATACATGCTTCCGAAACCAGGCTGGAAATTGATCCTCATGCTTATGCCAAACATCCTCTCTGTTCACATTTGGGTGTTCTTTAATGAAATCTGTCACAAATTGAGCTTCATATGGCTCCAAAACCTCACAATTAGATAGCACATAAAGGTGGGCACGGTTATACTCCTTGTCATCCAGAAATCTTGTTCCCCCAGCTGATGAACACCCTATTTCATCCTGCATTTGGAAACACTTGGGTATACTTGTGTCTAGTTCATCCGCTTCATCAATATTCAAGTATTTTGCTTTGGTCTCAATATGTTTTTCAAAATAAAGAGAGCAAAAATTGGCAATCTCTTCCGTTAGGTAGGCATTGCATATAGAACCTTCCACATGAGCTTTATTACCAATTTTTTTCTTCACATGATTAAGAAACCTTTCGAAAGGATACATCCACCTATATTGGACGGGTCCACCAACTTTAGCTTCATATGGCAAATGGATAGGTAGATGCTCCATCGAATTGAAAAAGAAGGCGGAAATATCATCTCAAGTTTACACAAAATTTCTGGTATTTGGTCTTCTAAACGACGCATGTCCTCAATCGATATCGTGGAGGAACATAAATCTATAAAAAAATGACTTATTTCTCAGAATCGCATTCCAAATCGTAGTCGGGAGTAAATTTTTAAAAGCCACGGGTAATAAGCGCTCCATGAAAACATGACAATCATGACTTTTCAACCCTTTCAACTTCAGTTCCTTCAAATCAACACAACGGCTCAAATCGGATGCATATCCATCAGAAAACTTCAAGTTTCCTATCCAATCGCACAATACCTTTCTTTGAGCTTTGTCAAGAGTAAATATGGCTTTTGGTTTAGCCCCATCCTTACGAATATGAAGTTTAGGACAATCACAAAATTTCTTCAATTCTATTCTTGAATTAATATCATCACGTGTCTTTCCTTTTACATCCATAATCGTATGAATAAGTAACTCAAAGAAGTTCTTCTCTATGTGCATCACATCTAAATTGTGTCCGATCAACATTGTTTTCCAAGAGGGAAGCTCCCAAAAATACTTCTTTTAAACCAACTATTTTTTTCTTTTTCAACTCTTTAAACTCTTCTTCATCCCATCGACAGTTGATGGCAAATCACATACAGACCTCCCATATCTCATCCCCTTGAGTCGAACCGAGCATTGTCACGCACCTCCTTACCTTTTAAGAAAGATTTCTTGTTCTCTCTATGAATATGTCCATCCGGTAAGAAACATCTATGACAATCAAACCAACTAATTTTTTTGGAATTAGGAAGATAAAATGCTTTACTCCTATCCATGCAATAAGGACATGCCTTTCGCCCAGCGGTTGCCCAACCTGATAGCATACCATATGCGGGAAAATCATTTATAGTCCATAACAATGAAGCTCTTAGTTGGAAATTTTGCTTCTTCGACACATCAAATGTTTCTACACCAACTTCCCACAAATACTTCAGTTCCTCCACCAACGGTTGTAAATAAACATCTAGATGGTTTTTTGGGTTATCAGGACCGGGAATAAGTAAAGAGAGGAAAATAAATTGTCTTTTCAGACAAAGCCAAGGAGGTAAGTTGTACGGCGTGGTCATTACGGGCCAACACGAGTACTTTCTACCAAACCCGACCAAAAGGGTCAAACCCATCCGTACACAAGCCAAGTCTCACATTGCGAGGTTCCTAGGCAAAATCGGGATATAACCTATCAAAACGCTTCCACTCCTCCCCGTCACTCGGATGACACATCTTTCCTGGTGTACGAGGATTTTCTTTGTGCCATCTCATTTGGTTGGCAAGATTTTTCGTGGCATACATTCTTTGAAGTCTAGGAGCTAATGGAAAATAAATTAATGTGTTTTCTGATATTGGTTTCTTTCTCTTTCCACTCCTTTTATTACCCTTCTTCCCCTTCAAAACAATATTTCCTTCACTTGTCTCATATCTATCCCTTTGACATTTCTTACATTTGTCAAGCAAAGCATCATCTTTCCAAAAAGCATACATCCTTTAGGACATGCATCAATCTTTTCATGTGGAAGTCAAGACCTTTCACCACTTTCTTGGTATTATAGAAATTTCGGGTCATAACATTATTATCGGGTATAACATCCTCAACCAACGTAGCAATACTATCAACGGCTTTAAATGGCATATTATACTCACATTTTAAAGAAACTATCCTGGATGCAACTTGTAACAATGTCATTCTACTCCCCTCATATAAGGTTTTTCGGAAGTACTTAGCATGTCCAAAAAGGCTTTTGCTCTTGGGTTTGGTTGTTCTTCATCAATCATTGGTACACGGTCGTCATTAATGAAATCATTAGACTGAAAGGCATCAAGTACCATTTCTCTATATGGGTTCTCATTTTGTTGGATTTGAGGCTCTTCGGGATAATATTTTTCTCATGGGAGATCCAATTGTAGTAGTTTGGAAAAAAAACCATTTGTAACAAGATGCTCTTCCACTTCAATGTCAAATAAATATTTTAAGTTTTTACATTTAGTACAAGGACACCTAAGTTTATGTTGTTCCAAATCATATGAATCTTGACATCTAGCAAATTCAATAAATCCACGAACTCCCTTTACAAATCTAGCGATAGGACGTTTCTTCTTATCTACTCTTTCTTCGTACATCCAGCTACGTTCAGATCTCTTCATTTTAATCTATAAGCAATATATAGTAAACTAACCATTTTAAATAATAATATTTAATTTCAACAAAAAAACAATGGTTATCTCATCCTCCATTTTATGCTAATTTCAAGATTTCAATTGGGTCCTTATCACTCCAACCTAAACCCATCAATGTACGTTTCAAGTCACTAGCAAACACACATTTGTGATTTATTAATGAGAAAAAATTCGCAAGAATTCCCCTTAGTTCTCCAAATACACAATGTGGAAAAGATACATATTCCACATATGTATTCAGAGAACATTGGAGAAAATTGCAACCAAATTCTTTTCTCATTAATAAAATCACAACTATGTGTTTACTACCTAAGTGACTTGAAACGCATAAAGACAAATCCCAAAATGGGGACTATTCAAGAATTGCTCATAATGAGTAATTCTTGAACGGGTACTAGGTCATTATATATTAAACAAGTTGTCAAAATTATAAGGCAAATTTATACAATCCCCTAATCAAATCACATTACTAATTTAACAAATTTATACATCATGCTCATTCTAACTTAATTTCGTTAATTATAAGGCAAATTTATACAATCCTAACATTATACTACCTTCATAAAACTATACTACCTTCAACAATACTACTTCAATATTACTAAAACTAAGTTACTACCTTCAATAATACTAATATTATCAAGATAACCTTCAATTACATCCCCTAATCAAATCACATTACTAATTTAACAAAAACCCCAATTTCTAACCCTAACTCAAATTAATTAACAAAAATGCTAATTAAATTACAACTACATACATTAATAAGCATCACTAATGTATAAATTACAACTAGATACTAAATAAGCATCACAACTTAAACAAAATATGAAGGATTGAAGTAATTAAATCAATTTGAGTCGAAAACAAACCTTTATTAAAAAGAAAAACAAAGGGTCGGTAGTGATGTGGTGATGTGGTGTGCGGATGGCGGCGGCGAGTGGTGGCGTCCGGTGGTCGTTGTAGTTGGTGGTGGCGTCGGGTCGTCGGGTTTCTTGTAGCTTTTTTTTTTTTTGGTTGATGATAGAATGAATGAAGGGGGACGGGGTGAAGAAATTGGCAAAAAAAAAAATAACAGGCGATTAGCGACCGTTTTTGGTCGCCAAATTGGCGTCGGGTATTGGTCGCTAAATTTGGCGACTGTTTTCGGTCGCCAAATTGGATAACTTTCGGTCGCCCGTGGATTTCATACAGATTTTTGGATAAAAAGCTACAGTCGCCAAATTGGCGACTGTTTTCCGTCTTCCGAGTTTTTTTTTCTGTCGCCAAATTGGCGACTGTAGCTTCTCTGTCGCCTTTGTCTTGTTTTCTTGTAGTGGATGTATGGGGTCCAATGAGCATCACCGCAAGGGAAAATTATGACTACTTCATCACTTTTACCGATGATTTAAGTAGATATGGGTATGTTTACTTAATCAAATATAAAAGTGAAGCATTTGAGAAATTTGAAGAATTTCTAAATGAAGTAGAGAACCAATTGATCAAAAGAATTAAAGCATTACGATCTGATCGTAGTGGCGAATGTCTAAGTAATGAATTTGATTATCGCATATGGATTATGACCTTGTGTCACTACCTATAACATCAAACTAATACGCGTCAAATTGAGTTGCCGAACTCACTTTTAGGGATTTGCAATCCAAAACGGACACATTATTTTAAACAAAGGGTCAACCTGGAGATACCTAAAATAGCAAGTTTATTTAACAAATGACATGGATCAGACACGCATATTACATGAATCAAGCTGCCATAATAGAGCTGGTCTTTTATGAGCTAACACGTCAGTATAGTCAAACTTCTATTACTTCACCATATATGTTTGTAACTCACAAAGCTATCTCTTAAGAAGATAGAAGTATTTCTAAGAGATAGAGTGGGAGTAGATCGTCACAAACATGACTTATAGTTAATGTGTTACTTTTTGAAAGTAATGGAACTATAATCTATTGAGATAGAGTGGAAGTAAAGTTCACATGTCTTATTGTTAATATGTTAATTTTCGAAAGTAATGGAATTATGACCTATTGAATGATCAATTGCATAAAAGCCATAGCATTACAATCCAAAAATTTTATACTCAAGAGTAGATTTAGTTTAAGACGACAGTCTCTTTAAAATAAACAGAGCTTTAGAGTACCTAAAAGCATAGATTGACATGAAGATATTAATCAAGATAAATCAGGTTAGGAATTACCACATTTTATTTTGATGAAGAATGGCAAATGATATTAAAAAATTCGCTTTTCTGGGAATTTAGAGAAGGATGTGTACGGAACACAAAACCTTTGATAAATATCTAAGAATCCTAACATATTATGCAAAGCTTACTTAAGCGATCCTAGAATGGTCTTAAGCAAGCATCAAAGGATTGTAATAATCATACTTTTCGTTCATGTGATAATTAAGAATGGTTTCATTCACATTGTTGAAGAATCATGTTTATACATGAAGTTAAGTGGGAGCCATAATTATTTTTCCATGTCTTATATGTTGATAACATATTACTCATTGAGAATAATGTACCAATACTCTCCTCTGTGGAAGAGTGATTGGGAGACTAGGAAAAGGTGTAATGTATTCTAGATTTCCGAATCTATGGGAGTATATTGGCCTAGAGTTGAGAGCCTTATGATGATGAGTTCTTTCATATATTAAACATCAACAAGGTGGAGTAGGTTATTCATATTGATGAAAGTGGAATTACTATGATAGAGTCATAGTCATTCACTGAACCTAAATAAGTTGTTGATCACATGAAATCGATTGCTAATGTTTCCGCCATTAGAACGATCATGTATGCCCCATGTTCCCTGGTGCCTTGGGTAGTTTCCCTATGATATCCATTCCCCACATCATAAATGACCATGGCGAAATGATGGGATGCAATGGCTTTGCTGGCTGATGAATGGTCGGGACTGCTCTTTGACACGAATTGCATCATTTGACGTAATTCATGGCATTTGCTCTCATCGTGGGCAAGAAATATCCATGTCTTAGAGCTTTCTTGGATAAACTCCTACCCTCAGCATGATTCCTGCACTCTCCACTGTGTATAGCATGCAACACTGTACGGGCTTCCTCCTTGTCCAGGCACCT
Source organism: Silene latifolia (assembly GCF_048544455.1). Taxonomy (NCBI): domain Eukaryota; kingdom Viridiplantae; phylum Streptophyta; class Magnoliopsida; order Caryophyllales; family Caryophyllaceae; genus Silene; species Silene latifolia. Next base: position 86,317,898 of record NC_133526.1, read on the forward strand.
AAGATAGTGCCCTGCCAAATATTTTCTAAAAAGCACATTATCTATTAACACAAACCCGGAGCCCTTAATCCTGAAACTCTGAGCCTCCTTCTTGCCTTCTAGGAGCTACTCGTCCTTCAACCATTCTACATTATATTTTCGCCAATCCGCTCCAATTACCGGTCCTCATCCGATACCAGGATTCCGGCTCCATTCACATGCGATGCTCAGGTTGCTATGTCCTGTTCATTTTGTTCCACCTCTTCTTATATTTCTGGGACTAGTACATGGGTAATGGGTATACTAGATAACTCTGCGGGCTTGAATGAATCCTCTAGCGTTGCTAGAGCATCTGCTTCCACATTCTGGTCCCTTGGGATCTGAGTGATCTTGAAGGACCTGAATTTCAGTTTCTGTTCCATGGCTACTTTTAGATAGGAGCTCATTTTTGAATCGCACGCCACGTATTCATTGTTCACATGGTTTACCACAAGTAGTGAATCACTGTATACCCTGAAGTTCTTGACATTGAGTCCCTGTGCCATCTGCATCCTGAGTATGAGTGCTTCATACTCTGCTTGATTGTTGGTGGCTTTGAATTCACACCGGATTTCTTGAACCATCATGTCTCCTTTTGGGGATCGAAGGATCATCCCCACGCCAGCTCTCGTGGCATTTGAGGCCCCGTCGATGTAAAGCGTCCAGGTATCATCTTCCTGGTTTACGCATAATGTTAATACCCTTTATCTGCCTCTGCCTATGTAGCAGGGCAGAAATCTGATGTGAAATATGCTAGTGTCTGGGACTTGATTGCTGTCCTAGGTTCAAATTGTAGGTCATACCCGCTCTAGTGGACTGACCATTTGGCCATTCTTCCCGATAAATCGGGTTTCCTCATAATCGTTTTCAGGGATAATTAGTTACTACGTGGATGGTATGGGACTCAAAATATGGATGCAGTTTATATGAAGTAGTGACTAGAGCAAGAACCAATTTTTCGAAGGATGTTTACCCGGTCTCTGCAGGAAGTAGAGACTTACTGATGTAATCTACTAGATGTTGTATCCTATATTGTTCCTTGACCAGGACGGGGCTTAATGCCACCTCTGTGACCGAAAAATACAAGAACAGTGGCTTCCCTTGTTCTGGCTTGGCCAACAGTGGTGGCATGCTGAGGTAGCATTTGAGTTCTCTGAACGCCTTCTAATGCTCTTTCGTCCATTTGAAATTTTGGGTTTTTCTCAGTATACCGTACAATAATTTGCATTTGTCTGAAGCTCGTGAGATGAATCTTCTAAATGCTGCTACCTTCCCTGCTAGCTGTTGTACGTCTTTAGGCTTCTAGGGTGATTCTAATTGGAACACCGCCTTGATTTTCTCTACACTAGCTTCAATCCCTCTATGCGTCACAATGTATCCCAGAAATTTTCCCGAGGACACCCCGAATAAACACTTGGATGCGTTTAGCATTATCTTGTACTTTCTTAGTGTTTTGAAGGTGTCTGATAGGTGTTCCGTGTGAATGCCAGCTTCTGTTGACTTCACCACCATATCATCAATGTATACCTCCATGATTTTCCTTATCTTCTGCTTGAACATCTTGTTCACTAGATGCTGGTAGGTAGAATCGGCATTTTTAAGACCAAAGGGCATTACGTTATAGCAGTATATACCCCGTTCTGATATGAATGTCGTTTTCTCTTGATCCTCTGGGTGCATTTTAATCTGTTTGTAACCACTCCAGGCGTCCAGGAAGGTGAGCATTTCATGCCCAGCTGTGGCGTCCACCATTGCATCGATATGTAGAAATGGAAAAGGGTCCTTAGGGCAGGCTTTATTCAAGTCTGTGAAGTCTACACAGACTCTCCACTTCCCATTATTTTTGGGCACCACTACTACATTAGAGAGCCATTCTAGGTAGATGGCCTCTCTAATTTTTCCTGATACCAGGAGGTTGTCTACTTCCTTGTTGATGACCTCGTTTTGTTCTGCTGCAAACTTCCTTCTAGGCTACTGCACTGGGGTGCAGCCTCGGTTCACACTTAATTTATGTGTGATTACGGATGGATCTATACCTACCAAATCATTGTGGGGCCAGGAAAAGCAGTCCATGTTAGCTTTAAGAAATTGAACTAGCTGATCTCGAAGTTTATCTGTACAACTTGCCCCAAACAGCACTGCTCTATCCGGGTGCGCCTCGTCCAGGTTGACCTGATCTAGCTCCTCTGAGGGTGGCTCTTTATATTCCTTCGAGGTGCACCGGCTCTGTAATTGCTATGGGGGGAGGTTGGTCGTGACCTTTAGGGCCTGCTTGTAACGGCTTCTGGATTCTTCTCGATCTCCCTTCACCATTACTACTCCCCACGGTGTTAGGTACTTGAGGCACTGACGATACGTTGAGGGAATGGCTTTCATTTGATGCAGCCATGGCCTTCCGAAGATGACATTGTAGGTTAATGGGCCATCGATAACCAGGTACCTCACCAACTTGTTGACCCCCTTTATATAGGTTGGAATAGTTATCTCTCCTACTAAATGTGTCGTCTCGCCACTGAATCCCACTAATGGTACAAATTTCTTTGCCATGTTTTCCTTATTGAAGCCCATTATCTTAAGAGTTTCGAACATGATGATGTTTACAGAGCTTCCGGTGTCTACCAGGACCTTTTTTACTGTACTGTTCCCGATAGATAATGTTATGATATGGGCATCGTGGTGCTGTTCTATTTCGTTCTGTGCGTCTGCCTCGTCGAATGTGACGGTTGGCAGATCACTTTGGCTTACTTTGCATGACATTTCTGGAGGATCCCCTTTACCTTTTGTGGACCGTCTCTTGGCCGCAGAATAAGTTAACCCTGATAACTCAGATCCACCTGTTATCACGTTAATAATCTTGGTGCAGATAGGTGGGGCAGAGGGAAGCACCTAGTTTGTTGTTTCCCTCTTGTCCTGCCTGCCCCCGCGTGGTAACAGGTTGTCCAGATTCCCTTTCCGTACCTGAAACTTGATTTCCTTTCGGAGAATAGCTTCCGTTTTGTGCCCTATATCTTGGTGATATTCGCATTTCTTGCTACGGTCTCTATCGTCGTTTGCCCTCTCTTCCGTTGTGGTTTAGGCCACCTCACCTGGTCGCCGAAGTCCCTTAATGCTTTCAGCAGTCCCTCGATACTTGTAGTGAACCCGTATTCGGCCAATCTGGGTGGATACTTTGAATTATCCCTCTGCTGGGACTTTTCTGCAACCTTGCTGATGTTTGGTCTGTTGTATGGGTTGGCTTTCTTCTCCCTCTTTTCATTGGGAACTTTTCTGTTTGCTCTATCGGGAAATAGCATCCCTTTCCTGGACAAAATATCCTCTTCCAGCTTTAGCACAGCTGTAGCTCGCTGCTGTACTTCCTCGAATCTTTCGCAGGGTGCATAGTTAGCTCTTTGTATAAATCTGAATCCTTGTCCAAGCCCTGTTGAAAAGCGTTAACGACTGTGGATGTGTCGCAGCCTCGTATTGCTACTTTTTCCGCGTTGAATCTTATAACATAATCCTTAATTGATTCCTCAATCTCTTGTACGATCCTGTAAAGATCGCTAGGTTGCTTTTGAGTTCTCCTGCTGCTCGCGAACTGCTGGTTAAAGGCGTTAACCAGATCGGCAAATGAGGATATAAATATGTTAGGGAGGCTAACATACCACTTTAACGCTGGCCCTGATAATGTCGACTCAAATCCCTTACACATACAGGCCTTATTGGATGCCCTTGCTGCTGTGGTATCCATCATTTTCTGCTTATACTGGCTTACGTGATCGCATGAATCTGCGGTCCCATCAAAGAGAGTCGTCGTAGGGACGCTGAATCCCTTGGGTAAAGCTACAGCTGCAATGGCGTTTGTAAAGGGTGAATCGGCATATCTATCAGGTGTTGCCATCACTATAGGGGGTGGCATTCCTAGGATCCTCTTGAGGATGCTGCGTAACTCCTGGTACTACTCCTCTATATAAGCTTCCCTGCCTAATGGTTTCCCATGCATTAGTTGCTGCTGATACTGGTCCAGCTAGGTTATGGCGTTCGATTACCGGTGTTGTAGGTAACTGGGGCGTTTCCTTTTCTGCACCGCTTACCCATGCATATTCTGGTCTAATCGATACTGGCTTCACTGCTATTGGAACTGCTGATCCCAACTGAATCTTTAAATTCTGTTGTGCCCTGACACCAGCGCCAGAGTGAGGGTCAGGATAAAAGAATTTGTCTAGAGGCAGAGTACCTGACACGGGTGTTGGTCTTGTGGACATGGGCCACGTCTCCGTCTGTGGATTTGGGGCCACCTACCGGTCCGTAGTCACGGGCCACCTGCACGCCAGGCCAATCTGTGGACATGCAGCGGTCTATTGAAAGCCACGCTCGGCAGCGTAAAGATGCTTTCGACCGGATCATTTTAGGTCAGTCGGTTTCGTCTCGGTAAGGGTCTCGAAACGATTATAGATGTTCGGAGTCGCCACCAAGCATTTGTGGGATGCCTGGAACCCGTTCGAATTCCACTTTATACCTCGGTCAAATCGAAGCACAAAGCAGCGTTTGACATAGGTACTAAAGATAAGGAAATCGTCCCTCTTTAGCATCCTATCTCTAGAATGACTCTCGTACGACCTGGATAAGGTCGTCCACTATCAAAAGTTTCCAAGTAAGAGGTGAAGGTACGTATTGGGAAGCCCTTTAATCAGACACCCGATCCCGCCAGCGGTAGCGGCCTCTACTGATCGATCTTGGTTGGTTGAATGCAAAAGTTGATAAAACGGTTTAAATGCATGAATGCGCATCCAATAATTTAAACCTAACATGTGAGAGCTTTCTAAGTCGGTTGATTTAATCCAAGTATCAAGTATAAGATGTCGAGTTGGATTAATGATTGATTTGCATGCAAGACGGAAATTAAACATCCATTTACCGTATTATGTTTAGGGTGCATAACGTGATCCATTTGTCTTAGTAAAGCGTTTTGCGAATATGAGTTTGAATAAATGAATAATCATCTGATCCGTCCAATATCCGGGCTAATCGGAGTCGGAATCGTCCTAGACTAATGCTGGCAAGGGAACAGGCCCTGTACCAGACAACTACATGAGGCGCTAGCTAGCCGGCGGTATAAAGAGGCCTCCCCTGGTTCTGAAAATGGGAAAGAAAAGGCCTGCTTGAGGCGCGGGTCAGCCTACGGTTATATGCCGTGTTCTGACCTTTGAAAACGTTATAAAACGCATTGAAAAATGGGTGTTTGAACCCAATTTGATTTGAAAGGGTCGTTTAGACCGCATTTGTTGATTTGAAGTAGACTCGAATAATCATCATTATTTTGATAATATTCGGTGTCGGGTTCGACTTGACAAACTTGACATGAATAGTTTTGAAAATAATTATGAACTAATTGTTTTAAGTTCATTTGAATGTAACTAGTCAATGCTCATCATCGTACCCGGGTTAAAATCCGGCATGGTATGTAGAACCAAAGATGACTTTGTGTTGGGGACTAATATGTTTGTTTTGAAAATGTAAAGAAATGATGAAAGGCTTTAAAATACCTCCCAAAATGTAAAGAAATGAAATAAAAGGTTTTAAATACCTTTTGAATGTCATTAACCAAATATTATCATCGAAACACGGATTTGACCGTCATGGTATGAGGAACCAAGGGTGAAAAATGTTTTATGGTTAAAACAAATAAAATGAAATAAAAAAGGTTTGAAAATATTTGAAATGGTAAAAACCGATTACAAATATGAAAATGAATTAAAGGGAAATGACGAGAACAAACACGGTTGATCTCTGATCTGGACACCCCAGTTAGGCGCGGGCAAGCCGGCGAACCAAGGGGCTTCTGTCTTAGGCCAAAAATCAGTTTTGGCTCGTTTATTGCATGTTTTAGTTCATGTTATGCATGTTTTAGCATGCTATAGTCATGAAACAAATGAAAACATGATAAAAAGAGGATTTTTACATCCTCATACTTACATGTTTGGTTATGGCGAGTGACCGACGTAAGTGTAACAACTGTGTTTTAAGATTAGTGACGGTGTAGTGGTCGAAGTGGTCGGTCAAGTGATTTAATGCACGATGACGGTACCAAAAAATGTGTAAGGCTTGTATTTACGATCGGTAGGTCGTAAATACGCGTCGGATTGTGACTTAAGAAGTCGAGTCGAGAATTTTAAGGGAGAAAAGAGGGGGCGGACGCTCGCGTAAGTCTCAAATGGGGGGCATTTGAGGGGTATTTATAGGGAAATGAGTGGTTGTGTGAGTTTTGAGCGACGTGGCCACCTGGGCTGCTCAAAGAGGCGCGAGCCACGTCACGGGTCTTCGAGGTGTGTTGTCACTTTCACAAAAACGCAATCATGATTTGTTTTATCCTAGGTTTTGTAGTCATATGTTTGGTACTTGACCAAACATAAATCCGGGAAAACTTAAGGTAGAAGGTTTGAAATGTTTTGTTTTTGGTGGTCTACTCGGTTTGACTCGTTGTTGGAGTCGGGATTTGAATTTTTGGATCGGTTTTTGGTCCAGTTTCGGTTTTGACTCTAGTTAGTGTCATTGTGACCCCGTTGTCGTGCATTAAACACTCCAGGTATTTTTGAAATGTTTTGACAAGTTTTATTTTTGAAATCGTTTTAAATTTTCCGACGTAAAGTTGTACACAAACTGTCGATCAAACGCCACGATCCAAAACATGTTGTAGTCCGATAATCATCTGTTGTTTGTTGGACTCTCAGCAGATACTGGGTATTTACAGAGCCCCCACTTTGACTGAGGCTTGGACAAGGCGAAAGTCAAGGTAGAGCCCCCAGGTCAATCGAAGATTATAACCTGGAGACCCATGCGACGTCGAGGCGGCTCGAAAGGATTCGGGCCAAGGACCTGCCATCGGGAAGGGCAACGCCGAGGCGACTCGAGGGTACGAGTCAAGGACCTGTCGTCGGGAACAGTTTAGAGTCTGTCGATTATCCGTGCGGGTCGTTTAAAGTCCGTTAGACTACGTGTGAAGGCTCGCCAGCCATAAGAAGGAGTCATACCTAAGGCATCTTCGGATATGTCCTTGAGTGTTTGCGGACAAAGGCTCGCCAGCTGTGACAAGGAGTTCCAACCGAGGCGTCTTCGGGATATGTCCTTGGGTGTATGCGGACAAAGGCTCGCCAGTTGCGACAAGGAGTTGTACCCGAGGCATCTTCAGGATATGTCCTTGGGTGTATGCGGACAAAGGCTCGCCAGCTATGGTGCGTAGTAAGCCTCGCCAGCCATGGCGCGTAGTAAGGCTCGCCAGCCATGGCGCGTAGTAAGGCTCGCCAGCCATGATAATTTTACTCACAAATCATCCGTCAATCTTAAGCAATTTAATTAACTCGTCTCGGCATACGATTAATTAAATAATTAATTAAGAGTATTACCCTATAGGTATGACCTCAGGGTATCAACTGATCATTACCGATCATTACCGATATGTGTAGACCAGTTGACTGTAAAATATTAGTTTCCCTCTTGTATTCTTAAACATGAGATTTAAACATGTGATCATCATGATCGACAATTGTTATCGCATTATTGTCGGAGGACACTTATTCCAACATTTGTGTCTGTGCATTGTCACCTATCTCTTTTGGGGTGGCCTGTGTCGATCTATATGATATCCTTTGGTCATATGGGGAGCAAGTTACGTTCAGATGTTTGGATAGTACGCGGGCGATGGGACAAGCTTGATGATATCAGGAGACGAGTCTAGTTGGAGAGAAGTGTATAGATGTCACGAGTTGTAATTTATTTATTCATTTGTTTACGTTCATGTAATTCATTAAACATTACATTAATAAAATGTTCTTTGATTGGAGTTTTGAAACACTACCTCAGGAAACAGAGATGGTAACACTCCAATTATCTTGGCCGGATAGATGGGGTGTTACAGGTCTCAAATTGGTGGTATGAAAACTCTCCAGCCATGGCGCGTAGTAAGGCTCGCCATCCATGGCGCGTAGTAAGGCGGCTTGCCAGCCATGGCGGTCGGTTAATTGACCGTGAGAATAGCCGCGTCAAATGGGCTAGTTTTGAAAGTAGCAAACTCGTGATGCCGCCGTGAAAATAGCAAATTTTAAATTTCACCATCAATGTTGTTGAAATAAGCGGGTTCCGTGAAGCTGCCTCCTGTTGGTATTTGAAGGAATAGTGACTTTGAACTTCCACTACTCGTTTGTTTGAATTTGCAGTGGCGGTTTTGATCGCCGTTTGTTTGAATTTTGAAGGCAATAGCAAATTTTAAATTTTGCTATCACGTTTGGAGTGACGGTTTATGTGCCGCCGTTGACATGTTATGGAAATAGTAAATTTGGAATCTTCAATATTGATTGAAGTGACGGTTTATGTGCCGCCGTTGACATTTGATGGAAATAGTGAATTTGGAATCTTCACTATTGATTGAAGTGACGGTTTATGTGCCGCCGTTGACATTTGATGGAAATAGTGAATTTGGAATCTTCACTATTGATTGAAGTGACGGTTTATGTGTCGCCGTTGACATTTGATGGAAATAGTGAATTAAGAATCTTCACTATTTATTGAAGTGACGGTTTATGTGCCGTCGTTGACATTTGGTGGTGAAAATAGCGGAATTTAATTTACAACCATTATTTTGGAAATGACGGTTTTAATTGCCGTCGTTTGAAGAAATAGCGAATTTTGAATTTTCACTATTATTTTGAAATTGAAGAAAATAGTGAATTTTGAATTTTCATTATTATTGGCGGTTTTGATCGCCGTTTGTTTGAAATTTTTGAAAATAGCGAAGTTTGAATTTTCACTATTATTGACGGTTTTGATCGGCGTTTGTTTTTGTCTTTGAGAACGACGATTTTTGATATCGTCAATGAAAATTTAAAGTTTGTTATGTGGAAATTGGGCTAAAGCCCAAAATTCGCTGAAAGCGTAAGGGACGCCTGATTGAGGCGCGAGCCACCTGGCGAGCCAAAGGGGCTTCCCTTTTTTCAGTAAAAAGACTCGAGGTTGGACTGCATTTCATTCCTCATTCATCTTCAACCTTCGACACAAAAACCCGCAGAAATTGCCATTGAAGGACCTTTGCTAGCTTCCGTTAGTGCCATCAACAATAATGCCGTCTCAAGGTATGCATTTCCTCTCGAACCCATTTGTTTTTGTTGATCTTTAGCTTAATTGAATTAGGGCGAAGTTTTACCCTAGAAAATCGATTTGGGCGTTTTTGATTGAGCCCCTTTCGAGTGAAATTGATGATTGCATTAGGTTAGAAACCTGTTTAGGAGTATAGGGGTGCTTCTAGTTTGCATTTTGGTCCTCGTTCCCGCTCCCCGTGCTTGAAAAACGTGAGTGAGGTGAGAAACCGTCTCATTTCACAATGCCAAGTTTATTTGCTTGGATAATGGGTCCCACTAGGTTGCATTGTAGTCGGAAAAGATCATTTTTGCCATTGTGGACCTTTGTTAGGTATTGTGGGCAAAATTGGAATTTTTACCTTTTGCGACGGTCTTATGTCTGACAAAATAAGTGTCTGTTTGAGCTTAAATTGAGTCAGTTTGCCTTGAAATGGACCTTATTGGTAGTTTAGGTCGCCTTGAGGTGTGATAAAATCACGTTTGCCTTTTTGCGGTCGTTTTGAATTTTTGACGGGTTTGTGCTCAAATTAGCGCATGAATTGCCTTTTCGAGCCGTAGAAAGATTTCCCATTGCCTTGGGAATGTATTTTTGGATCGTTGGCGGACCTTGTATGGGTCTTGAAACGCCACTTTTTTTTTGTGGTGGTTTTGACTCGTCTTTTGCTTGAAAAGAGCGGCGAGTCGTTTTTTGTGCTTTTTTGTTTTTTGTTTTTTTTGAAAGGTTTTGTTTGGTTGGATTTTGGGTGGGACTGCCCTTGTTTTGCTTTGCTGGTTGTGTTGTTTGGGTTTGTCTTTTTTTTACGCCGTCATAATGCCGAAATTTCGGCTGACGTTTTTTGTTTATTCTTTTGATCGCATGGTACCATTTAGGACATATGGGGTCCGTTGTTGAGGTACTAGAGGAGGAAGATGATCCTGGAGGGGAAGAGACGATCGAGGAGGCTGCCGGATTTGAGGCGGTGGTGGAGGATGCTTCCGTAGAGGAGGAGAGGCGACTGATGTGGCCGGCTTGTCCTTTTCATTGTGGCTCATAGACAGAATGGCTGATGATTGGGGGTCAGCACCGGGGTGGTGCTTCGCATCACGGTTTGGCCTCCTCATCATCCGAAGTCTGCAAGACGCTGTCTTCATTTTTGTCGTGGAGCAGGAACGAGGTATTACCGTCGTGGTAACCACCTCTGCTTCCGTTGTTGCTCCTCTATTTCTTATGTCGCTCCTTTTCTTTTCTGTTTGAGAGGATAGAGAGTGCGTAGTTCTGTAGGTGGCGGATAGCCTCCAATTCGTTGTCTTAGGCCAGTGTCTGTATGATAGATAGTTGTCTTAGGCCAGTGTCTGTATGATAGATGGTAGTCTTAGGCCAGTGTCTGTATGATAGATGTCTGTACTTGATCCTGTTTGTACGGTCAGTTGTCCATATCAAACGTGTGTCGATGAATTTTGCGTGAGGCGGTTTGTATATATATATGTTTTTGGATTGTGGTTCATTTTGTGATTTTGGCTTTTTTTGTGTTGTGTTTCGGAGGAGCGCTGTCCGCTGTTGATTCCCCTTTTTGCTTCGCGCCAGTTCCTGCATCGTTAGTGTGGAAAACAGGCAACAGGTAGCACGTATGCATAAACGTAAGCACGTAAAAAGCATTTGAACAAAAATTAACCAAGATGACTTGGAGTTAAAATTTGAAATTTTGAAAATTGATATGACATTTGAAAATTCCGCGACAAGTCGTCACGTTGGATAAAAGAAATTAATTTGAAAAATTGAGCAATTAACTCGTGTCTTGAATTAAATTGCATCGAAAATTATCGAAATTGATTTGTGACTCGAAAAATTCATACTCAAACCGTCACGGATGAATTTTAGAAAAGATTTTTACGAGCATATTTTATTTTTGAGGTCAAGACTCGAATTTGTGAGTGCTTGAAATTTGAAGGAAATTGACGTCGTGTTATCAATTTTCGATTTTGTTTTGATGGAGAATTGTGAAAAAGTGAAAAAATTTCGGATTTTCGACTGACATGAAAACGATCCGTTGCGGATCGAGGCGACTAGCCCTTCCCCCCTTAAAAAAAGAAAGAAAAATCCGTATGTTTAAAGCTGCGTCATTGAAACCGTGTCGGATTTCGTAAAACGCGAAACTAGGAAATGTGAGTGTGTGGAAACAAAAAAAAAATGTCCTGGATCATCCCAAAGAGGCGCGAGCGTCCTGGCGGGAGGTTTGAGGTGTTAGGAGAAAACACAAGTTGAAAGAGACAAGTCAACAGCGGGAATCTTTGGGAAGCCTCAAAGAGGCGCGAGCAGCCTGGCGATAGAAGCCGGCTCTCCCCTTTTTCTGAAAAACGCGCTGGTCATTTTTGTATAAATAGTGATGTTTGCGCTTCATTGTTTCATCATACGAAACACAAAAACATCTCGACAAAACTTCTTCTTCTTCTTCCACAAAATATTTCATGGATGCTTTTGAGAACGCATTACGACAATGGTGCCGGGATTTGTCGCCTCCCGAAAAGTATCAACTCATTTGCACAGGAGTTGGTCAATTGTTGGTGCTTCGTCAAGTCAAGGTGCAACCTTCATTTCTTGAAGCATGTTCTCGGTTTTGGGATTCGAAACACCATGTTTTCGTTTTCCCGAAAGGTGAGATTTGTCCTCTTGCCGAAGAAGTTGGAGCCATTGGTGGGTGGCCGGGTTGTGTTCCGGTGCTTCCTCCGACTCGGTTGTGCTACAAGGAGAAATTCCGTTCCATGTTGGGTTTGTCGACAAGTCGAGTCAACTTTCTTCTTGCTCCACATGGTGTGGATATGCTGGCTCTTATCAAAAAATTTTCAAATCGATTTGATGCCAATGTTTCGGAGGTGGCTAGGAGAAGGGCTCTTGCCTTTTGCCTTGTCCATGTGTACCTATTTGTTGATGTCTTGAAGAAGGAGGGGCCAAAATGCTATGGTAGCATGACCCTTATTTATGTGGTTGAGCAAATGGAGCATGGTAGAGATCCATCATGGTTGGTGCTTAGAGAGATCATCCAAGCTTTGGATAAGGAAGGCTCTTGTGAAGAAGCTCCCTTCTTCGGATCCCCAAGGATCCTTCAAGTGTGGCTATTGGAGAGGCTAATGTATGTAGAGCCTCCGGTTAATCCTTTTTCTTATTCCTTCCGTCACCTTACCATGAGGAAGAAGTTGTACCCGGATAGTTTTGCTTCTACCGAGGCTTATTGGGCCGCGAGATTGGCGGAGGAGGGTGGTCCTCACATCCGTTGGGTGGTGCCGTGGTGGCACTTGAGGTCCTTCACGGGGTTGCCCACTTCGGGTGCTAGTCCTCGTTCCTTGATGGTGGTGGGTTTGAAGGTTGCTTCCTTCATATATCCCGAAAGGCTCATGAGGCAAATGGGGCGTCAACAAAAGGTGCCCGCTCAAGATACCCTTGTCCAAGAGAATGTTTTCCGGAACTCCGAGCTTGTGGAGGTCTTTGAAAGGTGGTGGGCCACTCGGCCGCTTTGGGAGGTACCAAACCCCGTTGCCATGACATGGGTGACTCCCGCTTATGTCAAATGGTCATGTGCTCCATCCTTGGAAGAGAGGTCCAAATTTCGTAAGGACGAGGTTGTTGAGTTGAAGTATCGAGAGGTTGGCAAGGCCAACCGTGCCTTCTTTGAGGAGTATGTTGATGGAGCTACCCCCGATGTGATGAGATTATCGAAGAGGAGGAGTTCCGGCCCCAAGAATGTGGTGGGCCGTGCATTGGCTCTTTTTTGGTCGAACATGAGGTCTTGTGCAAGACCGGAGGCCGTCGCCGTCTTAGATCCGTTGAGGATCCGTTCCGAGGAGGAAGTCCATACTAGGTAGGCCAACAAGAAGAAAAAGGGGAAGATGTACCCCGAGGGAAAAGGCAAGGGTAGAATGGAAGAGTGAAGACCTCCATTACCCGTTTTATTATTATGTTGTATTATCGTTGTGAGTTTTTATTATCTTGTACTAGCTAGTTATTGTGTGTTTTGTGCTAGTTTTATTATGTGAGGTGTTTTAGTTGACACCTTAGCTTCTACAAGTTGTAGACACGCTGAGCTTTATTTATTGTTGAAATTGTAATCCCTCCCATTATTAATTAAATAAGAGGATTGCTCGTGTCGAAAATTTTGAACGCTTGTTTCTTCCATCCATTTTGTAAAGGCAATTCGATTTAAATTATCCTAAACATTTGCATTTGGGAAAGTGGTATCTTGTGGAAAGGGAGAAAGGCTTATTTTTGTATTTTGTTGGGAAGGGGAATGGTTGTATTTTGATTGTGGGAATGGTTTTTTTTTTTATTGTGGGAATGGTTGTATCCTTCTTGTGTAAGAAAGGACTCCCTACGTATTCACCTGAAGAGGTGAAATAAAACCATGATCGTAGTTCGAAATGTTTTGTAAATTTTGATTGGGTATTGTGGTTGTATCCCTCATGCATAAGAGGGACTGTCTACGTATTCACCTGAAGAGGTGGAATCAAACCATGCTCGTAGTTCAGGGGTTTTTGGTTTAGTGCAAATAGATGTTGCGTTTGACAGATCAAAGGACATTCGAAACGGGCAAGGTGCCGCAGCTTAGACTAGATAAAACCTGCAATTTCAAATCAGAACACATTGAGGAACTTGATTGAAAAGGGGTTGAGGTGGCTGCTAGTTGTAAAACTAGGCTTAGGTCGTCGGTTGCTAGGGTTCAAGGGTAGTATTTCTTGAGTTGGTTTAGGTTGGTCGGGTTTGTAAAATCCTCCCCATCTAGGTCACTCAGTCTCACTGCACCCCCCGAAAGTATTTTCTTGACCAGGTATGGCCCGGCCCAGTTGGGTTTGAATTTCCCCCTCGGATCGACGGGTAACAGTGCTCGAACCGACTTGAGGACCAAGTCGCCCTCCTTGATGTTCCTGGGTTTAACCTTCTTGTTGAATGCCCATTGCATACGTCGTTGGTATAGTTGGATGTTATGCAAGGCGTTGAGTCGCCGTTCGTCTAGAAGAGTGAGTTGCTCGTACCTTCGACGGGTCCATTCTGCCTCAGGGACTTGACTCTCCAGTAGGATGCGTAGAGAAGGGACCTCTAACTCTACCGGTTGAACCGCATCCATACCGTATGCTAGGTAGAAAGGTGTGGCGCCAGTCAGTGTTCGAATGGAGGTTCGGGGTCCCCAGAGTGCGAATGGGAGTTTACTCGGCTAATCGCGGTAGTTGTCTTGCATTTTCTTGATAATGGTGACAATAGTTTTGTTCGCTGCCTCCACCGCTCCGTTAGTTTGGGGACGGTAGGGAGATGATCGATGTCGTTTTATTTTGTACTTATCCAGCAAAGCTTGAGTTTCCGCCCGGAAGTGAGAGCCTTGGTCGCCGATGATTTCACTGGGTACCCTATACCGGTAGATGATGTTGTTTTGAATGAACTTGGCCACTTGTTTGGCGGTCAAGACTGCATATGACTGTGCTTCCACCCATTTGGTGAAGTAGTCGATGGCGACGAGGACGAAGCAATGCCCCTTGGTGCCTACCGGGTTGACTTTCCCGATGATGTCGATGCCCCAGGTTGAGAAAGGCCAGGGTGACGTCATGGTGTATAAAAGGGATGGTGGTAGTGTTGTATGTTGGCGAAGATTTGGAAATTGTGGCAATGCTTGACGTAGTTACGGCAATCGGCTTCCATGGTGGTCCAGTAGTAACCTAGTCGTGTGATTTTTCGAGTAAGCATCATTGCGCTCATTTGAGGGCCACATTCTCCGTCGTGGACCTCTCCTATGACTTTTTTGGCTTTGTGATGGTCAATGAAAAGGAGGAGAATTCCTTGGGGTGTTCTTTTATATAATTGATCTTGATTTATCACGAATTGTGATGCAAGCAAACGGATGGTTCTTTGTCCTCTTTGATCAGAGTTGGGAGGGTATTCATTTTTGGTTTTGTAGTTGAGGATGGCTTGGTACCAAGGTTCATCATGGATTTCCTCGTCGTCGTTGATGGCACAAATGTGAGCTGGCTCGCTTCTTCTCTCGACACATAGGGGCATCGATGTCATGTCCTCAGGTATGTTGACGAGCGCGACAAGTTTTGCCAGGGCATCAGCAAATTGATTTTCCTCTCGCGGCAGATGGAAGTAATCGAATTGGTCGAAGAATTCGGTCTCTTGATTGATCTTTGCTCGGTAGGGAGCTAAGCTGTCAGATCGGATTTTCCATGATCCGGACACCTGGTTGATGATGAGCGAGGAATCGCCGTGGACCCTCAGTCTCTTGATGCCGAGTGTGATGGTTGCTTGTAGGCCGATGAGGCATGCTTCATATTCAACGGCATTGTTGGTGACGGCAAAATCTAGCTCGGCCGAGATCGGAACATGTTCTCCCTCCGGTGATATTAGAAGGATTCCCACCCCCAAGCCTCTCAGATTAGATGCACTGTCGAAGTATAGGTCCCATGCGTCGGAATCGGCACTAAGGATGTCTTCGTCAGGAAGTGAACATGTGTCGGTCATTGGGCCCTCGTTGACGGAATTTTCAGCTAGGAAATCGGCAACTGCTCTTCCCTTGATAACCTTGAGGGGTACAAATTTGAGATCGAACACGGACAGCATGAGCGTCCACCTAGACAGCCTTCCGTTTAGTACGGGTTTTTTGAAGATGTATTTGACCAGGTCCATCTTGGAGTAGATGTGGACCGTGTAGGTGAGCATATAATGCCGCAGCTTCTTTGTTGACCATACTAGGGCAAGGCATGTCTTCTCCAGTTGGGTATACCTTGTCTCGTACTCGATGAACTTTTTGCTGATGTAGTAGATGGCTCGTTCTTCGTTGCCGACTGTTTGTGCTAATATTGCTCCTATGGCTGTGTTGGTAACAGTCAGGTATAGGGATAAAGGAATCCCCGGTTGAGGTGGCATGAAGACATGAGGCCCGGATAGGATTCCCTTTATCCTGTCGA
Organism: Silene latifolia; assembly: GCF_048544455.1. NCBI lineage: Eukaryota > Viridiplantae > Streptophyta > Magnoliopsida > Caryophyllales > Caryophyllaceae > Silene > Silene latifolia. Next base: position 86,333,950 of record NC_133526.1, read on the forward strand.
AGGCCTTTTGACAGTCGTCGTCCCAATCGGTGTGATCGGAGGCACGAAGCTTCTTGAATATCGGTTCACAAATCATGGTGAGCTTGGCAATGAAGCGGCTGATGTATTGGACCTGACTGAGAAATCCCCGAATCTCCTTCTCGTTCCTAGGCCGAGGCATTTGCTGAAGGGCTTTGATTTTGGTTGGATCAATCTCAATGCCTCTTTTGCTAACGACATGTCCCAAGAGTTTTCCGGAGGTGACCCCGAATGCACACTTCAAAGGATTTAGTCTCATGTTATATTTCCGCAGACGAGCGAAGAATTTCCGAAGGGCGTTGATGTGGCCGTCCCATTCCTTTTATTTGACAATCATGTCATCGACGTACACCTCTACCTCCTTGTGCATCATATCATGTAGGAGAGTGGTAGCGGTTCTTTGATAAGTAGCCCCAGCGTTGATGAGATCGAAGGGCATGACCGTGTAGCAATGTGTACCCCACTGTGTAGTGAATGCTGTCTTGTGCATGTCTTCCTCAGCCATTTTAATCTGGTTGTACCCGGCATACCCGTCCATGAATGATAGGAGGGCATGTTCGGCGGTGTTGTCTACCAGAATGTCCACATGTGGCAAAAGGAAGTCGTCCTTTGGACTCGCCTTGTTCAGATCCCTGAAGTCGACGCAAACCCGAATTCTTCCGTCTTTCTTTGGCACGGGCACAATGTTGGCCACCCAATAAGAGTAATCAGACACTTTGATGAAACCAACCTTGAACTGCTTATCCACTTCTTCCTTGATTTTCAAGGCCCATTCAGGACGCATCCGGCGTAGCTTCTGCTTCACAGGTTTAGCTCCGGGTTTAATGAGTATCCGGTGCTCTCCAATTTCCCTGTCAATCCCAGGCATGTCTCTGTAGGACCAGGCGAATACATCCTTGTATTCGTGGAGGAGATCAATGAACTGTTGTCTTTCCGAGGGGTCCAGGGTTGTCCCTATCCTAAGTTCTTGGGGTGTATTGTCGGTTCCTACGTTAATAGGTTAGGTCTCCTCAATGATGGTGGTTCTGGTTTCCCTTTTGTCAAGTTCTTTGGCTAGGTGAGGTGGGTAGTCACTCAAGTCAAATTCCTCATAGTCATTCAGAATTGCATTGCAGTTAAATTGAGACGAGTCATAAGAAAACTTAGCGTTCATTAAGTTAACACGAGCGAAAAGCTCGGAGAGAACAGACATCTCGTGGTCAGTCAGAGGCGACGCAGAAGAGGAGGTGGCCCCTGGAACAGGCTCCAGGTTGTCACCTTTCATGGGAGTGGGGGGTGATCCTAGTAGACTCAGCCTCTGAATCGGCCACGACTTTGTGATAGAACAGTGGGAAGGGGACCTTGAGTGGGACATCAAGAGTGTTAGGAGCTATGACAGACTCTGACTCTGACTCAGACTTAGATTCAGGTTCTTCTTTGCTTCCCTCTTTGAACATAGGGCCTTCTCCAGTTGTGATTTTGAGAATGCGGCCTTGGCGATCGGTCCACTTGACGGTTTTCCTCCAGCCCTGTGTAGCTTTCTCCGGGTAAGTGTCGGTTAACTAAAATGCACGGTTTTCCTAGAAGACTTCCACACCCGGGTACCTAGCCTTGGCCACAGGGTCATAGACCGGCTCCAAAAAGCCATGGTAGAGCTCTGATTCTCCTTCGGGGACAAAGTATCCATTGAGAGTCAGATGATAGGGACGGAGGATAACTCCGTGCTTCTTGCGTTTTTGGACTAGGAGGTTCATCTCCTGGATATCTTCATCGGTAGGTTTATATCCCAACCCAAAGGGGATGTTGGGGACCTTAGCCTGTTTCAAGGGAGGCAAGGTGCCCTTCAGTGGATTGAGGGGTAAGCCCGGGAAGTAACCCTGGTGCATCATGATACGGTTGACTGTGAGGTTGGAAAATGGGTCACAATCAAAGGGTGTTGATTCATCAGTTATGGCATTCACAACTTGGAATCCCCACATTTCGTTATCATCTTCCTTAATGGTTTGGGAGGCTATTTCCTTTCTCATGACGGCTTTGATCGGGGAAGCAGGAATTGTGATTGTTTTCCCGTTGAAGGGGACCTTGATCTTATGGTGGAGAGTTGAGGTAAATGCCTTGACGGCGTGGATCCATGGACGTCCTAGGAGCATATTGAAGGAGGCGTTGATGTCGACCACCTGAAAACTGGTTTGTCTTTCCAGCGGTCCGGTTGCGACGGTCAGAGTGATGAGCCCCGCGACCTTGCGACGAGTGTCGTCGTAGGCCCATACTCCTTGATTTGTTGGGACCAAATCAGCTTCTTTAATACCCAGCTTGTGAGCAGTCTTGAGGGGAATGACATTCACCGCGGATCCGTCATCTACAAGGACCATAGGTACATTCTTCTTGAGACATTGTACGGTAATATACAGGGCAAGGTTATGATTGGCTCCGAAGGGAGGGATATCTTCGTCAGAGAAGACGATCGGGTTGTTCAAATTAGGGGCGTCCCTTGTCATATATGCCACTATTTCTTCAGGGGAAGAGGTGGAGGGCACAATTAATTTTCCCAAGGCCTGTAGCAAAGCCTGTCGATGCTCAAAAGACGTTGCGATCAGTTGCCAGATCGAGATCTCGGTTTTTGCCTTCTAAAGATGCTTGAGGATTGACTTTTCAGGAGCTCTTGGTTGAGCGTCTACTTCCGGGACGACTTGGTCATTCGTTGTTGGAACGACCGTTGGATTGTTCGGTTTCTGATAGGGGTGTCCGGACCGGGTAAGATGGCCGATCTCTTTCGCCCGTTTCTCTTTCCCTGGGACAATATAGACATCTTCAACGTCGTCTCTCCAGATGCCGTTAATTTCAGGATCTCGAAGGCACCTTGGAGGGGTATTTCTTGGCAAGTAGTTTTTGTGAGAGATATTTTTGTGAGGGTGATTTTTGTGGGGGTAGTTTTTATGGGATTGATTATTGTGGGGTGCATGCCAGAATGGTCGCGGGAGCAATCCGTCCTGGTGTGGGTAGTTTTGGGCGCTCGGGGGACTCTCCCTCGGGCGTGGCGGCGGATGATTGAAGATAAGTCGATGGTAGGCATCGTCAAGTCGGGTGATCCTTTCAGAGAGACTGGCTATGGCTTCCTCAACCTGTTGGAACATGGTGAGCATAGTGGCAGCACTAAACACAAATACCCCGTCTGAGGGATCTTTCTCCAAGGCATTCACTTCGTCATCAATGGGCAGGATGAGGTGAGAGCAGTCCAGAGTTGGCTCATCGTTGGAGATGGCGTGGATTCCCAGAGGATTTGTTTTGTTGTTTGGCTTAGTTGGTGGGGGTAAAGGCAAATCTCCTTTCTCAATCATGTCTTGGATGATGTGTTTGAGTTTGAAGCAGGTTTCAGTATCATGCCCCTTCCCTTCTTGGTACTAACAGTAGGCATTGGGGTTCCAGAAGCGGGATTTCTTAGCATCGGTCGGATTCGGGATGGGTCCGATTGGTTGTAACTTTCCCTGGTCCATGAGCCTCTTCAGAGCACTTGCGTAGGTTGACCCTATATTGGTGAACACTCTCTGGGGGCGCTCAGCTCTCCTAGCAGATGGTTCAACGAGGTTAACCTCATCGATCTTGTTTGTCTGGCCGTAAGGGCGAGATCCGGTCGAGGCGGATCCTTGGTAGCCTCTTCCAGTAGTCTTGGCCAAGACACCCTTACGGAGGTCATCTTCAATGCGTGTCCCCAGAATCTGCAGATCCTAGAAGGTCTTGATATTTTGATACCTTAGTAGATTGGCATACACTAGGCGGAGATTGTTGACGAACTTTTCCACCAAAGTTGATTCACTCGGTTTACTGACCAATTGAGTACTTACCCTCCTCCAAGGAGTCAAGAACTCGGTGAACCCTTCCTTATCATTCTGGGTTAGAACCTCAAGAGTACGGGTATTGGCTTGAATTTCAACATTGTCGGCGTATTGTTTGGCGAATTCAACTGCGACCTCATCCCAAGTAGTAAGGTTTTTCAGATCAAGGGAGTAGTACCACTGGCGAGGGATCGGTTCCAAAGAGGACGGAAAGATCCGGGTGAAAAGTTCCTGTTTGACCCCTTTAATGGCCATCTAGTCTTTGAAGGCACAGATATGATTGAGCGGGTCCTCCACTCCTTTGAACTTAGGCACATCAGTTAGGGTAAAGTTGTCAGGTAGGTGATCCCCAACAGGTTCGAACCTTCGGTTGTTCTCAAGATGAATATTATTACCCCGGGATAGGAGTTGTTCTTCCAAGAGCTTTAGCCTCTTCTCAGTTTCAGTCATAGGTGGAGTATTATGTTCTCCAGTTTCTCTATTTTCCAGAGCGTCGATGCGGGTCTCGACGCGATCCAGGGTGACCTTAAGAGCGGTGAGCAGGCTGGCTAGCTGATCACTCGTGACATCTCCGTTGTTATCATTGTTGTTGGACGAAGCTGAAGACGGGGCCATGGCTCTGAGGTAGAAAAACGGCTCACATTACAACTCAATCCGACATGGTTCAAAGACTGAACGCAAACAACGCAAAGGACAAGACAAAGATCAGACTCAACAAGACGAGGGTGACCGTGTGTGGTTCCTCGGTGCTGACTCGATTTATGATGTGACGATGTTGACCGAACCTTTGACACGAGTCCAACATAATGGCGTGACGCCATTAGACGGGTCTCGTGGTGAGACGACTCATAAGTAAAGACCCATAAGTACGTTTGCTTCAACTCGATAGACACGAGGCGGAATTGGAATGGTGGACTGAAGTTTTCGAAAATAGAAATTTTCAAAAAGATTCATTCGTCGCTTTAATAGGCGGCTTCCGAAGATAGAGATCTCCGCAAGTCGATCAGTTGAAAGCGTTGTCTAAATTTTATTTGCAAAAGACGGTTTTGAGTTTGAGTCGGCTCGGAAAACAGTGTATTGTTTCCCAAGACGGTTTTGAAATTCAAAATTGTATGTTTTAAAAATTGGGTTTGAAATGTTTGAAAAGGTCTCGGGGACGGTGCATGGTCCTTGGGATCTCGGAAGTGTCTCGAGAAAAGGGTGTGTGCTTTTCTCGGGTTGTGAAAGAGCCATTGTCGGCGCGAAACGGGTTAAAATCCGTGTCTAGACACGGCGATTATAACGGCGTGAAAAGGTGATTTTAAATGGTTGTTAAAAAACCGAGTTTGAAAATCGTCATTACGACGGCCTAGAAAGGCATGTTGAAATGGTTATAAAAATCGAGTTTGAAAATCGTCATTACGACGGCCTAGAAAGGCGTGTTGAAATGGTTATAAAAACCGGGTTTGAAAATCGTCATTATGACCCTAGAAAGGCGTGTTGAAATGATTATAAAAACCGGGTTTGAAAATCGTCATTAAGACGGCCTAGAAAGCCGTGCAACGGTCGGCGAAAGACCGAGGTTTGAAATGGCCATTATAACGGCGCAAAAGGGTGATTTTTAAAAGTTTGAAAATGACACGGAATGACTTATGATCAAGTAGCACATAAGCACTCACAGTTCATTATATTATGCATTATGCTGACACGGGTTTTGGCTTAGAAGGGTGGGTTACACACCAAGCAATCAAACCCCGATTTGCGAGAGGGATACCAATCCAAACAAAATGTGTAAGGAGGGTGCCCTAGCCCCGTGCTCGAAAGTGATGAAAGCTCTTTGACGAAACAGAAATGTGTATCGTCAATGGTATGCTTGACTCAATCGGGATTCGAAACGCGGGGATGAGAAAACTCACGCCGACGAGACGAGCCAATTGGTCGAAAAGGGTTAGGTTGTGGGCCCGGACAAGGAACCCGACCGTGACCGTAATATCAATTAATGCATTCCAACCAAGACCTCGTTCGAGTCTCACCATCTAGGGATCACAAAGACGTAAGTGTCCTAGTTCTCCAAAGCGGAGTCGCCAAACTGTGGACATAGGCCACGTCTCGGTCTGTGAATTTGGGGCCACCTACCGATCCGTAGTTATGGGTCACCTGCACACCAGGCCAATCTGTGGACATGCAGCGGTCTTTTGAAAGCCACGCTCGGCGGCGTAAAGATGCTTTCGACCGGATCGTTTTAGGTCGGTCGATTTCGTCTCGGTAAGGGTCTCGAAACGATTAGAGATGTTCGGAGTCGCTACCAAGCATTTGTGGGATGCCTGGAACCCGTTCGAATTCCACTTTATACCTCGGTCAAATCGAAGCACAAAGCAGCGTTTGACACAGGTACTAAAGATAAGGAAATCGTCCCTCTTTAGCATCCTATCTCTAGAATGACTCTCGTACGCCCTGGATAAGGTCGTCCACTATCCAAAGTTTCTAAGTAAGAGGTGAAGGTATGTATTAGGAAACCCTTTAATCAGACAACCAATCCCGCCCGCGGTAGCGGCCTCTACTGATCGATCTTGGTTGGTTGAATGCAAAAGTTGATAAAACGGTTTATGCATGAATGCGCATCCAATAATTTAAACCTAACATGTGAGAGCTTTCTAACTCGGTTGATTTAATCCAAGTATCAAGTATAAGATGTCGAGTTGGATTAATGACTGATTTGCATGCAAGACGGAAATTAAACATCCATTTACCGTATTAGGTTTAGGGTGCATAACGTGATCCATTTGTCTTAGTAAAGCGTTTTGCAAATATAAGTTTGAATAAACGAATAATCATCTGATCCGTCCTATATCCGGGCTAATCAGAGTCGGGATCGTCCTAGACTAACGCTGGAAAGGGAACATGCCCTGTACCAGACGGCTACATGAGGCGCGAGCCAGCCGACGGTATAAAGGGGCCTTCCCTGGTTCTGAAAATGGGAAAGAAAAGGCCTTCTTGAGGCGCGGGTCAGCCTACGGTTATATGCCGTGTTCTGACCTTTTGAAAACGTTATAAAACGCATTGAAAAATGGGTGTTTGAACCTGATTTGATTTGAAAGGGTCGTTTAGACCGCATTTGTTGATTTGAAGAATTAGACTCGAATAATCATCATTATTTTGATAATATTCGGTGTCGGGTTCGACTTGACAAACTTGACATGAATAGTTTTGAAAATAATTATGAACTAATTGTTTTAAGTTCATTTGAATGTAATTAGTCGATACTCATCATCGTACCCATGTTAAAATCCGGCATGGTATGTAGAACCAAGGATGACTTTGTGTTGGGGACTAATATGTTTGTTTTGAAAATGTAAAGAAATGATGAAAGGCTTTAAAATACCTCCCAAAATGTAAAGAAATGAAATAAAAGGTTTTAAATACCTTTTGAATGTCATTAACCAAATATTATCACCGAAACACGGATTTGACCGTCATGGTATGAGGAACCAAGGGTGAAAAATGTTTTATGGTTAAAACAAATAAAATGAAATAAAAAGGGTTTGAAAATATTTGAAATGGTAAAAATCGATTACAAATATGAAAATGAATTAAAGGGAAATGACGAGAACAAAGGCGGTTGATCTCTGACCTGGACACCCCATTTAGGCGCGGGCAAGCCGGCGAACCAAGGGGCTTCTGTCTCAGGCCAAAAATCAGTTTTGGCTCGTTTATTCCATGTTTTGGTTCATGTTATGCATGTTTTAGCATGTTATAGTCATCAAACAAATGAAAACATGATAAAAAGAGGATTTTTACACCCTCCATGTTTGGTTATGGCAAGTGACCGACGTAAGTGTAACAACTCGTTTGGTCGGAAAAAAACTCGGTTTAAAACCGTTTTGGTAAGTAAAAATAGTGTTTTAAGATTAGTGACGGTGTAGTGGTCGAAGTGGCCGGTCATGTGATTTAATGCACGATGACGGTACCAAACAATGTGTAAGGCTTGTATTTACGATCGGTAGGTTGTAAATACGCGTCGGATTGTGACTTAAGAAGTCGAGTCGAGAATTTTAAGGGAGAAAAGAGGGGGCGGACGCTCGCGTAAGTCTCAAATGGGGGGCATTTGAGGGGTATTTACAGGGAAATGAGTGGTTGTGCGAGTTTTGAGCGACGTGGCCACCTGGGCTGCTCAAAGAGGCGCGAGCCACGTCGTGGGTCTTCGAGGTGTGTTGTCGCTTTCACACAAACGCAATCATGATTTGTTCTATCCTAGGTTTTGTAGTCATAAGTTTGGTACTTGACCAAACATAAATCCGGGAAAACTTAAGGTAGAAGGTCTGAAATGTTTTGTTTTTGGTGGTTGACTCAGTTTGACTCGTTGTTGGAGTCGGGATTTGAATTTTTGGGTCGGTTTTTGGTCCGGTGTCGGTTTTGACTCTAGTTAATGTCACTGTGTCCCCGTCGTCGTGCATTAAACAATCCAGGTATTTTTGAAATGTTTTGACAAGTTTTATTTTCGAAATCGTTTTTAAGTTTTCCGACATAAAGTTGTACACAAACTGTCGATCAAACGCCGCGATTCCAAAACATGTTGTAGTCCGATAATCATCGGGTGTTTGTTGGAGTCTCAGCAGATAATGGGTATCTTAAGTTCTTGGTGTGCTGATTCCGGATCTGGCGTTAGTGCCCCAACCCTGCAGAGATCAGGCCTTTATTTTGTTGTGGCGTTGCTCCCATATCCAGTCGCATTACTTTAGCCGCATTTCCACGTCTTGGGGTAATAGTCGATTCTGCCTTCTGCTAGCATCCGCTGCTGGTGCGCCCTTGGATCCTGTGTCCCGCATTCATGTTCCTGGAGCAGCATTCCGGTGTCGCAATTCATCTATCTGTGATATAAGGAAGTTACTATCTGCTTCCATCTGTGCTCACATACTTCTGTTCTCGCTTTGTATGGTCCTGATAGTCCTTGCCAGGGTATCCAGTCCACTTATCATAATGTGAGTGGGACTCGGAGGTGTCTGGTCCTGAGGTCTGGGCTACGCCTGCGCTCCTTTCTCCTACTGTCCCACTTTTTGCTTTTCTTGGCCGGTACCTGCATATTTTGCCCACACTTTCCCTGCCTATATCGGGATCGCTGTTATCTTTGGATTAGCACTCTACTTCGTTATTGGTATTGAAGCTGACCCTTGCGTAGTAATAACGAACGGTGACTATGACTACGTCGTTGGTGTTGTTGCGGCAAGATGCGGTTGTGCCCGTGCCGTAGGTGCCCCTTATGTCCTCCCTGAATTTGCTGTTGTGTTTCCTGACAGCGTACTATCTTGCATATATTGATTAATGGAGACAACCACTATGCCTCACGATGGGTGCCAAACTTTTTTTGTATATTTCTACCAAATAAGGTTAAAGTGGTCTTAGTGCCTAATCAATATAACGACTTTACGTTTGATTATTTGTTTAGGTTTTGTTGTGATTTGCGTACAATATTTAACTAAGAATTAAAAATTGACACAAGAGATTTTAGTGACGCGGAAAACCCAATGTGGGAAACAACCGCGGGGGGAGACGGAATCCCACCAAGATTTGCACTATAATTGAGTTGGGGAGTTACAATTGTGAACGAAGTTAAATGTAGGAGGAGCTCGAGTATTCTAAGGTTTCTTGTGTGATTGCTGAATGAATCTTAGGCCGTACGTTTCATTGCTTATATAAGGGAACACCTCAGCTAGGGTTCCTTTGCTTTCTCCCCAAGACTGGGTTGAACGGTGCACATGACCCACTTATTCCATATTCGGGTCTGTTGACACATCAGCTCAAACAAGGCTTCTCATCGCCCCTTACCACACGTGGGCCACATTGCCTCCAAGCCTGCTTTCTTGAATGAGGCCTATAGTCATAAAATGGGCCCAACAAAGGGAAAAGTAAAGGGCAAGATAAAGGAATATTGACACAAGAGATTTAGTGACGCGAAAAACCCAATATGCGAAACAACCGCGGGGGGAGTCGGAATCCCGATAATATTCCACTATACGATAATCAGGATACAAGTACAATATTCAATATGTTACGGATGAGTGGGTCTGACGACAAGTACGTAGTTCTAAGCACAAACGGAATAGATGATGTACTAATCGGACGTCGACGGCTAATTTGTGAGTCTGAGGCTTTGTACGTAGATTAGTTTGTAATATGGTATTAGTAGAGTAATAACTGGTATTGGGGATGTTTACGTGGTTATGATATGATGGTGGATGGATGGTCGCATGGTATGGAATGATAATGGATGGTGGTAATATAAATGTCGGCCATGTATCTGTTGGCTTTCCTTCTGTATTTATCATGGTAGAATTAGGTTAGTAATGACGTGGAAATCATAACTTGATGATGATTTGGTAGGTATTGTACGTGACAAGGAATATTGGTTAGAGATGCAGTGTATGCCGTCCTCTGTGAATGAAGATGGATCCCTTCTTCTTATTTGCCTCCTTGTATTTATAGTGAATAAACCTAGTGGGTTTATTAGGGTTTCCCACTTAGTTACCTTATTTCTCAAGATAGAGTTTAGTCTTCACGGGTCGTAGCCGTCTTTGGTCTTCTATCCGTAATTCTCTCCTTTCGATCCAAGGGCCCGACTCCTCCATGTATGACATGGGTCCATTTGCTTAATTAATTACCCACTCGTCTCGTGACACGTAGCTCATGCCAAATAGTGTAATTTTTGGCCCAAACACTTGTTATAATACCTCTTTCACTTTCACTACACTAGAGTTCTTTTCATTCTTCCATCTTTTATTTAGTCTTCTAAAAAATTTATTACTTTTTTCCTAATTAAAAATAATGGCCCGTCTCAATATAAATTTGATTGTTTCACTTCTTGCATGCTCTTTATTCTTAATTTGTATGTTTGCATTTACAAATGAAGGTCTATTACTATTATTATGTGTTTGGAGGTAAAGTTTTACGCAGTTTTACTCTTGTATTAAGCTTCAGCTTTTTTTCTATTTTATTTATAAATAAACACAATTTAAGTTTGTATGTACACTAATTTTTGAAAATGCAGGTAGGATGCTCCTCAAATTTACTGATATAAATTCAGTCAACTCTCAAAAGGTAAGAATTGTTTCTACTATGACTAATACCTATATCTCTTATTTCCTTCCTAATACCGTCTTATAAAAGAATTGTATTCAATAATATGTACGAGTAAGTTTTATGAGTCGTCTTTTGAAATTTGGTACTTGTATTTAATTTATTAGATAATAGAAGAAGAGAAAGTGATGATTATGGTGGTGATCATAGGTTCCACACCGTCGTCGATATGTCAAAGGAAAGTGTTATCCATATACTAGCCAGCATTGTGTTACAGTTCAAGTTCGTAATGTCTCAGTGCTTAATCTTGAGGATGAAAGAGGAGAGTCTCCTGATTACATTCTCATTGCATGGATATGCAATGTGGCTCTCTTCTCTTCGATCCTTGATTCCTATTTAATTTCCGTCATCTAATAGGAAACTGAGTTTGCGCTACCTGATACTCTAATTTTTACTATATTTTATATAAGTCCTCGGCTATCTATTTAACCCTCTCAGCCTCAGCCCACGTCTGTCGCCCGGACTCGAACCAAAGACCTTCAGGGTTTTAGACTGACGAACATTTAATAATACATAATACTGTAGACGTATATAAGCTACCAAGTTTAACAGATCATCATCCCCTATTTACTAAAAGAATAGGAGAATCTCTCATTTTTCCCACCTAAAACGCAGTACACTAAAACGTAAAATCTATAAATAGCATGCCAACATTGCGCAGGATCTAAACTAGTAATTACTAAATTAAAGAATAAGAAAACTAAAAATTTTCCCGCCTAAACACTCTTAGTTAGAAATTGGGCCTGTTTTTTGGTAGATATTCTAAACATATGTTGGGCCTAATATATAATCAATATATGTGTCACAATATTTTATCAAATATCACAACTTTTCATAATTGGGTCTTGTGTATTTTATTCGTTATTATCTCATTTTTCCAATACATGTATTTTCAATATCACAAATCGTTAAAGTAACTACAACCAAAATATTTTAACTGTGCGTACAACATTCCTATCAAAAAAATAGAAAGTCATTTTGTAAGGTCGTTTTACAATAATCTATTGTAAGACAACCTTTTATTTACGAAAATAGAAACACAAAAAAATTGTTGACTAATTTTACGAGGGAGGGTATTAACATAAAGATAATAAGCAGTTTTATAATAAAGTAAACGAAAAATATCATAACGCACATTTTACAATAAATGTCATCCACTATGGATCGCAAAGAGGTAGATTGTCTTCTATTTAATAATGTATATGATTGTTAATAAAATTGGAAAAGAACTACGACTGATCGTTTTCCATAACTGTTTATTAGAACATCTGTATATAAAGACGTAGATATATAGTCATCTCATTTATTACTATCGCTCACTTCACTCAAAACTAATTAAAAAATCGCTAGTTTTGTAAGTGATGTGACCATTATTTGAGCATATTTAGTTCCCGAATTAGCCTCGTTCCTATGCTTTTTAGTGATAATTGGGTCATTTACTATCTTTAGTCCTTTGTTTTGTATATTCTTTGAGGTTTTGTTTCCTTGATAGGAGAGGAGTGCAAACCTTGCATTTTCATGGCAAAATAGAGCTAAATTGATCGAATCTAATGACCAAGCATCAAAGAGAAGACAACACTAGAAGGCTTTTGTACATATTATAGTAGATGGGCAATGATGAAGAAATCCTTGCATCCCCGACTAAATCCCGGAGGATTATTGGAAGAAGAAAAGAAGAAAAGGGAGCTGTAAGACAATCCGCCCGTCCAACCAAGAAGACGCCCGTCCAACACGAGTGGAATCCGAGCGTCTTTGCAGAAGGGACGCCCGTCCAGCAACGCCACAATCCGCTCGTCCTGCCCAACAATCTGCCCATCCAGCCACCAGGAAATCCGCCCATCCCGACACCTTGGACGCTCGGATTCCCTTGCAGTCCCATACGCCCTTTCTTCATGCTCCATGAAAGATGCGCATATTTACGAAAGACCGGCAAAAAGGAGACCGGCATATCTTTTGAGAGGAGCGATTCCTCAAGGACTTAATCGTCATTTAAGCCCTTAATAAACCCTAATATGTGTACCTAATCCCCACTATAAATACCCCATTAGTCTAATTAGATAATCATGTTCTTCATATCAATCCTTAGAGTAGTTTATATCATTCTAATCTCTTCTTAATCTTGTAATCAACTTTTAATCAAATATTAATACAAATCTCATTTCCTTAATCTCTCTTTTGTTCATCTTTTATTTTGGGGAATTGAATATTATTTGGGTTATTATTGGGAGATTGACAACCTTTCAATCAATCATCAAGTACTTCTATTATTCTTTGCTTTATTATTGGAATCATTAGTAGGTATAATTCTCTTAATCCCTTTTTAATTATTGTTAGTCATCTTCATTTATTCATCATGTCTTGCTTTGTTAATGTGATTGACAACCTTGTTAACATGCTAAACTTGATAATGAGTGAGTAGTTTCCTTAACTAGGGTTAATGGGTAATTAAAGGAACCAACATGGGGAATGATTCATGCTTAATTTAATATGTTTTCATAGTTTATTTGCTTGCTTGTTGTGATCTCAACTTATGCATATGTTATGTTTGATGAAATGCGAGCCTATGAATCCTTGCATTTTTTACCCATCACTTACCTTTTCAATGAGACTTGTAAGACATAAACCAACTCGAGTCTCATTAGACCATGCATATAGTTGAGTAGGAAGGATTAAGTCGACTTGTAGGTGTTGTACAATCCAATCGATTCGGCTTCGGGACCCAAACCTACCTAGGATTGTAAGATATAAACCAACTCGATCCATCACAACAATAATTGCTTGCTTATAATTTGAGAATATGTTTGTATGATCAATTCCCATGAATCCCCTATGACCCCATGACACCCTAGTGCTTTTAATCAATTGTTTACATCCCTTTTAATCATCTTGCTTGTTTACTTTTATTGCTATTTAGTTTAGTGATCTTCTCATCTCAACCCCAAATCGTGACACCCCTAGACACCGCTACTTGCAATCGAAAATCCTACATCAATATCCGTCCCTGGGGATCCGACCTTTACTTGCCTCTTTACTAATAGTAGAGTTGTTTGTGAAGTTATAAATATTGTTTTGGTCTAGGTGCTCCTAACGAAAAGTAACCGAAAAGTAAAACTCCGACAGAGAAAATACCCGACCAAAAATGGCGCCGTTTCCGGGGACGGTGTCAACTTGATTTGATTTTCTTAGGTTGTTATTAGTTGTGTCTTTCTTTGCCTTGGGGAAGTAAAACTCCTCAATGTTTGTTCTAATTGTTTTCAAGTTGTTTGATATTTTGCATGTCTAGAAGATCACAAGGTAACTTGTTACCCATTGATCACGAAATTGAAAGGACTTTGACAAACAATAGAAGACTTGCTAGAGGTACTTTGAGAGGTAGTGGTGAGGTTGTAGATATTCAACCGAACACTATTGAGTTCATCAACCCTTTTTCAAGAGAAGGTGAGGAGAATCCAACACAAAATCCAACACAAAATCAACCCACAATGCCTAAATTCTCCTCACATTCCGTACCAACCGAGGAGAACCTACCCAATGGTACTCCCACACCACAACACTTAACCGGAAATTTTATTGCAAAATCCGCATTTATCCAATTAGTCGAAAGAAGCCAATTTGGGGGGATGCCTAGTGAAGACCTTCACTCTCATATGGAGACTTTTTGTGACTATTGTGATGCGATTTCACAAACCGGTGTAACTCAAGACCAAATTCGATGGGTCTTATTTCGTTTTTCTCTAATCGGCACCGCAAAACAATGGTTGAAAAGCCTTGATAAGGCTACTCTTGGAATTGACTCTTGGAAGAAGTTGGCTCTACCTTTCTACAAAAATTCTACCCTCCGGAAAAGACTAACATGCTAAGAGCTCAAATTACGGGTTTTAAGTAAAGGGATGAAGAATCTTTGTATGAAGCTTGGGAGCGGGTCAAAGGAATTTATCGCTCATGTCCTCATCATGGACTTAGCGAGTGGTTCTTGGTACAACAATTTTGGAACGGTCTTTATGAAGACTCAAGAAACATTCTCAACATGGGATCAAATGGTATGTTCACCGAAGTTGACGATAATCAAACTTGGAACAAGATTGAGGAAATGGCGGTCCATAACTCGCAATATAGTAGACCTCGCAAGGCTACTAGAGGAGGAAAGCACGAAGTGGACTCCATTACTCAATTGGGTGCTCAACTTAGTGCTCATATTGATACCATTAACTTGAAATTCGAAAAGGCCATGGCTAAACTTGAAGAAGCCTCAAAATCACCAAAGCATCATGTTAATGCCATGGTAGCATCTTCATCAATCCCAAGTGGGATATGTGAGAATTGTGGAACTTTGGGACATGACCAAAGTGAATGTAGGGGAACTAATGAGCAAGTGAATGCTTTTCAAGCATACAAGAGTGGTACCCCTTATTCAAACTATTACAATGAAAACACCAAATTCCACTCAAATCTCTCATACAAAAGCCAAAATGTTCAAAACCCTCAACAAACATACACCCCACCTCCCATGAGAAACCAAAATCAAAGACCCTTTTACAACCAAAACCAAGGTTATCAAAATCAAACTCTATACAATCAATAAAATGACCAAGGTTTTGATGTTCAAAAAGCGGTCCTCCAAATGCAAAAGAATCAACAAGAGTTTTTCACTCAAATGCAAAAAGATAGTCAAGCAAAAGACATCACCATCAATAACATCCTAGCCCATACAAAAATGTTGGAGACTCAATTGACCTAACTAGAATCTTCAAGTTCTCAAAGGCAAAAGGGGCAATTACCACCTCAAGGTAATCCTCCAAGACATGAAACGGTTAGTGCCATTCATTTGAGAAGTGGTACGAGATATGAGGGACCGAAGAAGCAAGTTGAGGATGAAGTTGTGGAAGCTAGTGACAAAGAAGAAGTTGTGCAAAACTCCAAGGAAGGAGAACCAACAAAAGAAGAAGTTTCAAAGAAAAGTCAAGAGAAGGCCAAGGAGAAGGAGCCCATCATGATTAGACTTCCATTCCCAAGTCGTCAAGCTAAGCCCAAATTTGATGACCAACTTGGAAAATTTATGGAAATTGTGAAGAATTTGGAAGTCTCGATTCCTTTCATGGAATTAATCAATCATGTGCCGGCCTATGCAAAGTACATGAAGGACATCCTTACGAAAAAGAAGTCAATCCGGAAGCTTGAAACTATCGCCTTCACTAAGGTGAGTAGCGCAATCCTTCAAGGGAGTTCACCTCCGAAACTTAAAGACCCGGGAAGCTTCTCAATACCGTGTACCATTGGCGACACCATGATCAACAAGGCTTTGTGTGATCTAGGAGCAAGGGTGAGTGTTATGCCATATTTGGTTAGTAAAAGGCTAGGAATGGGAGAGCTTAAATGTACCAACATCACACTCCAAATGGCCGATAGATCGACGAAGACACTGTTAGGGATATGGGAAGATGTTCCCGTGAGAGTTGGGAAATTTTTCATCCCGGTGGACTTTGTCATCGTTGACATGGAAGAAGACTCCAATATTCCGATCATTCTCGGTAGACCTTTCTTGCACACCGTGGGTGCGATAATAGATGTGAAGTACGGAGAGCTTACTCTAGAAGTGGGAGACGAGAGCATAACTTTCAATCTTGACAAGACCATGAGAGCTCCCCGTTTGCATGAACCATGCTTTATGGTTGATCACTATAGCCGGAAGGATGATAGGAAGAAGTCGGAATTCCAATCGAAAAAGAAAGTTGATGATGCTCCATCAAAAGAGCAAGAGAATAGCAACAAAGAGAGCTTGAAAAGCTCATCCATGACAAGTGAAGAAGATGGCCTCATTGGCCAAGACAAGAAGGAAGGAGAGTTGTCTCTAACAACTCAAGAAATTTTTAATGATCAAGTAGACGAAGTTTGCGGTCTTTGGGATGATGAGTTTGAAGGGATATTCAATCCCTACATTGGTAATGCTATGAACCAAGACCATCATGGAGAACAAAAAGTACAAAGACCTATTGAGGACCTTTATCATGATAATGAACAAGTTTTCGACTACTTCTTCAAGGTGTTGAGTAACATTAACAACACCTTGACCATGCCCCCTTGACATCTCACATTGGATGAGAGTTTGGTGGAGTCCTCCCTAAACCACCATTTGTAAATATTCTAACTCCCTAACTTGAATTTCAATTTTTACATTGCATTTTTGTCATTTTTGGATTTATATGTTTGTGCCTTGATCAAGATATTCATCATTTTGAGAGAAGTGAGGGAGGGACTTATGATTTTATTGATGTGTAGTGCTTTGACTTAGTGTGGGTATGGTAATTGCCTAGGCTATTCATGCCTTTGTAGTGCCCCCACAATGAAGAACACGAGAATTGAAGGATGAAAATGATACGGGTTATGCAGTACCCACAGATGGATCTGAATCCGTGTGGACAGGGAGGAATCCGAGCGTGTCATAAGGGAATCCACTCGTCCTGATGAATCCGAGCGTCTTATATCACTAGACGCTCATTTGGTAGAGCTGTGCAATTCAAGAAAATGGCCTGTCACAGAATCCGAGCGTCCCAGTGAAGAATCCGCTCGTCTGAAACAAGACGCTCGTCTTGCAGCAAAGACGCTCGTCTTTATGCTGTTGATTTTTAAAGAAACACCCTGTAACAGAATCCGAGCGTCTTTCGAGGAATCCGCTCGTCTCACATTGAAGAATCCGCTCGTCTTTACTGAAAGACGCTTGTCCCATAGCTTCTTTTCCTGAAGCAAATCGTGCAGAATCCGAGAGTCCCAGACACCAATCCGCTCGTCCCTGCTGCTGTTTTCAAAATTAACGGGTCTTTTAAAACCCCTTCCCTTATTCATTTTCATTTACTCTACATTCAAGCACTACCCTCAACACAAAAACCCCAAAAACCCTCATCCTCTACATCAACAAAACAAGATTTCCTCAACCAAATTCAACAAAATTAAATCCAAACTTCCCCACAACAACAATTAATCACTCCTTTTACTACAACAATCCATTCAAACACCAAAATCTTCAACCTTTTAGTCGATTTTTAAGATACAAAGCAACATCCTTTCATCTTAAATCGATTTGGGCATAACTAAAAATTGAAGATTTCAATCTCTCTTTGGTGTAATCAACAATGGCAAGAACAAAAGGAGGTAACAAGGCACCCCCAAAGAAGACACTTTCAAAAAGGCAACAAGCACTTCAAGCAAAACAATTGTCAAAGGCATTGGTAGTCCATGAGGCAAGGTTAGAGGTTTAATAAGGTCCCCCTATCGAAGCTACAACATCAACAACTCTGGTCATTGAGCAATTATCGAATTATCCGGAGGTAGTTTTCACTTCCGACTCTCATAGGGATAAATTTGTTCCCTTTGCTAAGAAGACCATTTTGCCTACAAAATTTATTTGTGAAGATGCTTTGACAAAGTTGGGTGTTCTTGAACAAACCAAAACCTTCTTTGAGGCCATGGGATTGGGTAAATTGTTTACCATGAAAGAATTGACATACCCCTTCCTCACATTGGAATTTTTGAGTTCCTTGAAAGTTACAAGGGTGGAAACTAGAACCCGCATCGAGTTTCGTCTTGCAAATGTGAGTAGACGAATCAGTTTTGGTGAATTGAGTAAGATTTTAGGCCTTAGTGAAACCCTGTACTATGAAAAGATCCCCGAAAAGTATGACCCCGCTCCTCTTTCGGAGGCGATCTCCGGAAGGAAATTTGTGCGCTTTCATGATTGTCGTGCTCTATTTGTCCACCATCCGGGCATTAGAGTGTGGCATAAGGTCATTGGGAATACTTTGATAGCAAGAAATGGCACTAATCATCTTACCAAGCTCGATTTTGTTCTTCTTGAGTCCGCCTTGAACATAGGATGGGAATATACTAAGCCATATAATGCTCTAAGACTTTTGGTTGAAAGATGGCTTAATGTCGATTGTGGTAAAGAGGGCACCGCTTTTATTGTGAATGGAGGACTAGTTACCTATTTAGCCAAGCACTTTGACCCAAACTTCAACAAAGACACCATCTATGTGGCGGTCAAAAGAGGCCATCTCATTGATATAGACACCATGATTCACAAGTTTACATGGGTCAAACATGCTCCTCTTGACACCAAATATGGGTGGTTAACCAAAGAAGCTAGGTCCTTCACTTTTCCTTCAAAGATTTGCCGATTGAGTGTTCACCGACCCAACTACCTTCTTCCACTCTCCGAGGAGACCGAGTACATTATGCAACAACAAAGAGGCGAGATTGATGAGCCCTCCTCCTCCATTGTCACACCACCCTACCCATTTGAGTATCACAAGTTCCAACCAAAGGATGTCGAGGTAGGAAATGATTACATAACTCTACTCATGAGGGAAATGCACAAGCAAGCTTACAATGATAGAGTGAATGCTTACAAGGCCCAATATCCGCCCCTCCTACATCTAGCTAGGCAAGGACTCCTTGATCCATCATGTCCTTTGCCTAGTTGGGCGGATAGGGAAATTTTCTTTCCTACCACCTCTAGTGGTGGAAGACCGGGTGGAGAGGAGGATGTTGTTGATGAGGGTGTTGATAAAGAAGGTGAAGAATAAGAGGTTCAAGAGAATGTTGAAGAAGAAGAAGCTCAAGATAAGGAATAAGAAAGTGAGGAAGAGTGATGTGACTCATATTTGCGCACATTTAGCCCCCTAGTTGAGCTTATTTTGCATACTATTATAACATTCCATAGCCATTTTATCCGTCAAATGCTTCCTATTTTGCTTTCCTAGTGCATTTCGTATGTTTTGTAGGAAAGAAGACAATTAGGCGGAAATTCCCGTCTTTCGTGCATATTTGGAAGCTTATTGATGATATTAAATGGACTAGTATGAAGAGGAGGCAAGAACTAAAGACTAATTTCACAAGGATAAGAAGAAATCGAAGCGAAGGATTCTGAAGCATAATCCGAGCGTCCAAGCCTCGAAGACACTCGGTTTCCCTTGCTACAATCCGAGAGGATTTGCCCGAAGACGCTCGTCCACCTCTGCAACAATCCAAGCGGATTCCCCTCCTGGACGAGCGGATCGTGGTTTCTTCAGCCGAGATGCTCATCTCTCCGAAAAGACTAGCAATTCCCTGCTTAGAACTCACAAATGTAATTACTAATTTAGCCTTAGTTAACCTAATAAAGCTCTACTATATATACCCCACTTGTAAATAATCAAGGCATAGTGTTTTAGATTAGATCAAGCCACCACATTAGAAATTCCTCTTAGATTAGATTAGGAATAGATTAGAATAGATTACTCTCTAATCTTTCCACAAATTTCACATTAATCTCTCCTTAGTTATTGCTCAAGTTTGTTACTTTTGGGTAATTGAAGACTATTGGGTTATTATTGGAGGATTGACAATCCTTCATCAATCAATCAAGTTCTCTTCTTTTATTCTTTGCATTATTATTTTGGAATCTCCATAGGTATAATTCTCTTAATCCTTGTTTTAATTATTGTTAATCTTTCTTATTTGTTCATCATGTTTTACCTTGATAATATGATTGACAACCTTGTTAGCATGTTAAACATGATAATGAGTGAGTAGTTTCTTAGCTAGGATTAGTGGGTAATTAGGGGAAACCAACATGGCATTAATCATGCTTAATCTAATATGTTTTCATAATTAAATTGCTTGCTTGTTGTGATGTCAACTTTATGCACATGTTATGTTTGATGAAATGCTAAGCCTATGAATCCTTGCATTTTACCCATCTCTTACCTTTTCAACAAGACTTGTAAGATATAAAACAACTCAAGTCTTGTTAGACCATGCATAGAAGTTGAATAGGAGGAAAGTAAGTCGACTTGTAGGTGTTGTACAATCTAATCGATTCGGCTCTGGGACCCAACTCTTCCTATGAATCGTAAGACATAAACCAACTCGGTTCCTCCACAACATTAATTGCTTGAAACTTCGTAAACATGTTTGTATGATCAACACCATGAATCCCCTATGACCTCATGACATCCTAGTGCTTTTAGTCATTTGTTTACATTTCTTAGTTCATTGTTTGCTTTACTTTGTTACTTTCATTAGTTTAGAATACAACTACAAACCCCATCAATTATGACACTAGCATAAATTAAGATAGATAGACTTAGAACCCAAAACACACCGTCCCATGGATCGACCTCGACTTACCTCTAACTAGTTGTTTGTTGAGTATTATAAATGTGTTTGATTGGATGTGACCCGACGACATCACCCATATCAATATGGCGCCGTTGCCGGGGATGGTGTTATGTGATTAAGTTCTTACTTATTTGTCTACTTTTCTTTTGCTTTCACCTTGAGGAACTTGTTCCTCAAGGATTGTTCTTACCATTTTTTGTGTAGTTTCCATGCTTGTAGTTGTTTCCTTGTCTTAGCTATGATGGCTCAAGACTTGACATATGGAGTATGTGGTGGATCTTTTAAGTATGACTATGGGTATGGGGAGTTTGAGAAGCAAGTCAACACAAACCTACCTTACTATTTGTACAATGAAATTCCTAACCACTACCCCAAATTTTCCCACCAAAATCACCACATCCAATATCCACAACAACCAACTACCCAATACCCACTTCACAATGAATTTCAATTGCCACAATACAACCACTTTCACACCCACCCACAACAAGATGATGAACCCATTCAAAATGTGATTCTCCAAATGATGGGAGATCAACAAAACTTCTTCAAACAAATGCTAGAGGAAAGCCAAAAGAGGGACAATGTTCTTCAAGGCATTGTTGCCCAAGGTGAGGAATTGGAGATTCAAATTACCCAAATGAAAGAATCCCAAGCAACCACTCCCCATCATTCTTTGGACATTAATCATGAATGTGAATTTGAAGTAGTAACTTTTGACATGGAAAATGAAGAATGGGAAGAGCCAATTTCTTTGAGCTCTTGTGAATACGAAAGTGTGATGTTTGATGAAGAAGATATGAAGTTGAGTAAGCCAAATACTCTTAACCTTTGTGAGTATGAGGGGTGTGACCTTTGATGTGAACATTAAGATATTGGAGGAAGAATTAATGAAGAAGAATGAAGCCCCCATTCATGATTCATGTGAAGATAGCAACAATGATGACGAGCCTAAGGGATGGACTTGTAATATCACCTTGCTTGAGGAGCCTATCCTTGAGACATTTGAGATATCCTATCACGAAGAAGAATGTCCTTTCCCTATTTTTCATGAAGACTACTTGACACCTACCATGGAGCCAATGATTGTTGAAGAGGATATGGTGGATCTTTTTCAAAAGGTCAAAACATCATACAAAAGCTACTTGGTGAAAAAGCTCAAAGAGAAACTTGCACGTGAGGCTACTTGTGGAAATTTGGCACCCACAATGACAACTTCTAAGGAAATAGATCATCAAATCCATGACAATTCTCCTTCCACCTTGGAAGGATTGAAAAATCAAAATGCTATTACCGTCATTAAAATTGAAAACGAAGGTGGTGAGTTAAAGTCTCCGGACGAATATGAACCATACCTCTTACCACATAATGACAAGAATCATGGGCTAATCGGTTTGAAGCATCGTGAATATCCAAGTGCCAAGAAGAGGAAGAAAACAAGAATGAATGACAAATTCCTTTGGCCAAGCTTCGTCTTGAAGTTAAGCAAACCATACTTGTGCTTATTTAGAGCTTGTTCACAAGCTTTCGATCTTCTATTAAGAGCCTTGAGCTCTATGGACAAGAATTTCTACAATTTGAACTAGTTTGGTGGAGTCCTATCTCAAACCACCATTTGTAAGATATTTCTTGAAATCTTACTTTGTATAATATTGTACATTTTTGCATTTTTTTTCTTGCATGAGAGTAGTGAGAGAGAGTTTTCTTACATTTTTATTGAGTACAATTTCAGAAAAAGATGAGGAACAACAAATTGGTGCAAGGGTATGATTTTGCAAAGAAAAGAAAGAAAAGAAGAAAAACAGCGAAAAGACGCTCGTCCCGAGGGCTGGACGCTCGTCCAAGGCCTTCATCAGGGTACTGTTCAGCGCTGTCATGAAATCCGAGCGGATTAGGATAAAGACACTCGTCTATAGGGAAGACGCTCGGATTCTCCTCGGGACGCTCGTCCTGAAAGGCACCTGAAGAAAAGAATTGGAACTGTACCAAAATCCGAGCGGATTTTTGAGAAGCCGCTCGTCCAAAGTCAGACGCTCGTCTAAGAAGGAAGACGCTCGTCTTCCGCCTACTTCAGAAAATGCAAAGTTGCTGTCACGAAATCCGAGCATATTTTCTGGAAGACGCTCGGATTCTGCAGAGAAAAGATGCTCGTCCCGCAATGAAGACGCTCGGATTCTGGTATTTTTCTCGAATTATCCGCCCAGGCCCCACCCGTGTCCGCTCGTCTTCCCCCTTTCTATAAAAACACCCCCTTTGTCCCTCATTTCTCACCTTATCTAACCCTAAATCACTCATCTTCATCCCCAAAAACACTCCCCTCACAACAAAAGCCAACAAAACCCCCAATCTCCAAGTTCAAGATGATGAATCTCAAGGGCAAGGCTAAGAAACTTGTTGAATCTGCCGGTAGGAAATACAAGGGTTCATCCTCTTCATCCCCACAAGAATTGATGCCACCAAGGAACTTCCGCCCCATCATGAGAGGAGGGATAGAACAACTTGAGTACTTCCAGGAGGTACTCTTCACCTCCGATGCCCACCGCAAGAAGTTTGTCGAGTTTCTAGGTAAGAACTATGAACCCACTCAATTTATCGATACTAAGGTGTTAGAAATCCTTGGGATAAGGTACCACACCTAGATGTTCTTTGATGGCTTAGGGATTGGAAAACTTTTCCATGCCCATGAGGAGACGTACCTTAGTCTCACCCTGGAATTTTTGAGTAGCCTCCGTATTGTCACGAACACTCGAATCAATGTGAGCATGGAGTTTAGGTTGTGCAACCTAGACCATAGCCTCACACTTGATCAATTTGCTCACATTTTTGGTCTTGTTTTGCCAACCGACTATACCGATAAACCCGCCGATTTCGATGTGGACCTACTTTGGAAGGCTATTTCCGGGAGGGATTTTGTCCACCAAAAGCAATGCTATACCTTTGCCATCCAACACCAGGTGATTCGGATCACCGAACGTTTTTTAGCCGGCACCATCAATGGGAGGTATGAACAAGATAGGTGCACTCTCATTGATTTAACATTCCTTGAGTCCTATTTAAATGTTCGGGGGACGAGGCGCTATAACTTCAATACCCCCCTTGAGATGCTTACAAGGTTTTATGACTTTTCTCAAGGGAGCACCCAACTCAAGACCTTCGTGATGGGAGGTTTAATTACTATTTTGGCTAACTTCCTTTGCTCCGGGTTCAACTCCCGTGGGAATTATGCTCCTCTTGAGGGGAGTACTTTGATTGATGAGGACGCCGTCTTCAACCACCATCGGTGGTGTGCCTACACTCAATAAGGGAGTGTAGAATGGTTCATAAAAGGATGCACCTCCATCATTCTTTCGGGGTGGAATATACCGGGCACCGACCCAAGATTGAGCCTGTATTCCCCTAGGCCGAGCTACCTTCTTGATATCCAAATCATTGGCAATCCCCCTCAAAAGGAAGAAGCACCCTGCCAACCACAAATACCTCTTGGTATA
Source organism: Silene latifolia (assembly GCF_048544455.1). Taxonomy (NCBI): domain Eukaryota; kingdom Viridiplantae; phylum Streptophyta; class Magnoliopsida; order Caryophyllales; family Caryophyllaceae; genus Silene; species Silene latifolia. The sequence goes on from NC_133526.1 coordinate 86,358,533, forward strand.
CCGGCAAGGCCTATTCCCCCACCTTCTTATGTGCCTATCCCACCATACCCTACTCCTTATTCACAATTCCGACCGGAAATCCCCGATACCCCGAGTATTAATGACTTGATGAACCTTATGAATAGAGTTGACCTCGGGGTACATGAAGGGAGGGTCGACAATTACTTGGCCCTTTATCCCCAGTACTATCAAATGGCGCAACAATGGTATATTGACCCTAATGGCCCTCGGCCCTCTTGGGCCCATCCACACCTTTTGTTCCTTAATCAAGGGGACCAAGCCTGGAATCTTGGTGGCCAAGGTGGAGGATACTCGGACCAAGGAGGAGGGTATGACCAAGGAGGAAGTTCTCACCGGTATGGCTACCCCCAACATGAGGATGATGACGAGTGAAAGAGGCATACCTCATCACCTCCATTTGTATGATACTTTTCTCTCCCTCTCTCTTTTGTATATACATTGCATTTAGTTTAGTTTTCACTTGCATTTGTATTATATTTCATATTGCATTTACATTAGTTCATATATAATATAGTTTGCATTGTAATATATATCACATGTTGCATGTAGTTAGTTGCATTCATACATAGCCACTAATGACCAAACCTATTCATTTCTACACTAGAAATAGTGTTTAAATCGGTTTGGGGAGGTTTGATCATAAGTGACTTAAGCATTTAGCATGCATCATATAATATAGTTTAGTTTGCATTCATTTGTTATATATGCCATATAGAATTGCATTTAGTTAAAGCATGCATTCATTCATATCATATCATTGCATTTGTACTTCAATTTCCATAAAATCAAAAATCCAAAAACATGTTTTCCTTTTTATTCCTACTCCTACATGTACATTGAGGATAATGTCCAAAATAGAGTGGGGGATGGGAATTTATATTCCAAAAATGCATAAAAATTGAAAAATTTCAAACAATCACAAAAATATGTTTTTTAATTTAATAATTCCAAAAAATCCAAAAAAAAATTGAAAAATTGAAAAAAAATCAAAAACATGTTCATTTCCTTTTTAGTGTAGTCTTGTATATAATGTGTTTGTATACATTGTGTTTGTCTATCCCTTTTCACATTGATTGACTATGCCACATCCGAGACATGAGGATATAGAAGACCGCATGGTATGATCTTTCCAATCTCCTTTTTGCTCTTTATGTTAATGACTATGTGGCTTATCTTTATTGATGCGGTATAAACAATGTGAATTAAGGATTGCATTTAGTTTATTTGACATACTAGTTGGTAGAAGCATATGCATTAGGTTGTATATATGTTAGTTGCATCATGGCACGTAGTTTGCATGGTTAGAAAATTTTGTAAAACCGACTTCTTGGGAAGCTTGACAAGTGTATATAGGCCCTAGTAGATGCTTTTTCTCCTTAAGACTTTGCTTGTTAGAATACTTGTAAAACATCCTAGGATGTGTCATGCTAGTATCCTTTGACCCAAGGATTAAGGCCTAGTCAAGAGTACCTTGTGATGTGATAACTCCATGGCTACCGTTTATTCCAAGGTGACCCTTGAAACCATGCAACCATCATTCATCCATGTTCTACCACATTTTGTCATCAAAAAGGGAATGGGCACAAAAATTGTTCAAAAATTTGAGTTCAAGAAATGAAAAGAAAAGAAAAGAAAAGTTTGCAAAAATGCATCAAAAAAAAAGAGGAGCAAAAATAGACTCCTAAAGCTTCAAATATAAGGCACCCTCCCTACATATGGGGTGACTTTGAAAATGTTCAAAAGAAAAATGCAAAAAGTTAAAAATCGTCAAGTATTGAAATGCCAAACATCAAAGAAATGGAAAGAAATTGTTCTAATGTTATATGCCACAAGAAATTGGGGGGAAAAACAACAACAAAAGCAAACTCCCAAATGAAACTCAAATACTATCGATCCCTTTATCCATCGTATCCATTTTTGTGCATGGTAGAGAGGGGACGACCCTTCTTCTTGTCTAGGCAAGAGGGGGAATTCCGCAATCCTCCAGTGTTTCTAACACCATAGGGAGTCTACTCTTGACAAAAGCATTTAACGATTGAGGACAAAGGTACCCTAGCTTGACACAACTTGGAGGTGATTTATTGGTATCCTTCTAGGCTTAGTAGTTTGAAGAAATTGCATCTATGAAGAAGTGTGTACCCTTGAATTGCTTCCCTTGAAGATAACTTCCGCCACTTAGATGAGGAAAGTGGCTATTCTTTTGTAGATGCATCCATTACTTGATTTTGTGTGCTTTAATGTTTGGATGTGTCGCCATTTTGGCAAGACCCACCTTGCCTTGCAAGAAGGCATCCTACCTCATGGTTGTCTTGTTGTGAGTTGAAGAGGTGGAGTGAGACCCGCTAATTGTCTCATATCGGCTATATTATTAGGTTAGTTTAAATAAAGGTCTAGTTTTTGTCACTTCTTTACTCGGGACGAGTAAATGTTCGGTTTGGGGATATTTGATGTGACTCATATTTGCGCACATTTAGCCCCCTAATTGAGCCTATTTTGCATACTATTATAACATTCCATAGCCATTTTATCCGTCAAATGCTTCCTATTTTGCTTTCTAAGTGCATTTCGTATGTTTTGTAGGAAAGAAGACAATTAGGCGGAAATTCCCATCTTTCGTGCATATTTGGAAGCTTATTGATGATATTAAATGGACTAGTATGAAGAGGAGGCAAGAACTAAAGACTAATTTAACAAGGATAAGAAGAAACCGAAGAGAAGGATTCTGAAGCATAATCCGAGCGTCCAAGCCTCGAAGACGCTCGGATTCCCTTGCTACAATCCGAGCGGATTTGCCCGAAGACGCTCGTCCATCTTTGCAACAATCCGAGCGGATTCCCCTCCTGGACGAGCGGATCGTGGCGTCTTCAGCCGAGATGCTCATCTCTCCGAAAAGACTAGCAATTCCCTGCTTAGAACTCACAAATATAATTACTAATTTAGCCTTAGTTAACCTAATAAAGTTGTACTATATATACCCCACTTGTAAATAATCAAGGCATAGAGTTTTAGATTAGATCAAGCCTCCACATTTGAAATTCCTCTTAGATTAGATTAGGAATAGATTAGAATAGATTACTCTCTAATCTTTCCACAAATTTCACATTAATCTCTCCTTAATTATTGTTCAAGTTTGTTACTTTTGGGTAATTGAAGACTATTGGGTTATTATTGGAGGATTGACAATCCTTCATCAATCAATCAAGTTCTCTTCTTTTATTCTTTACATTATTATTTTGGAATCTCCATAGGTATAATTCTCTTAATCCTTGTTTTAATTATTGTTAATCTTTCTTACTTGTTCATCATATTTTACCTTGTTAATATGATTGACAACCTTGTTAGCATGTTAAACTTGATAATGAGTGAGTAGTTTCTTAGCTAGGATTAGTGGGTAATTAGGGGAAACCAACATGGGATTAATCATGCTTAATCTAATATGTTTTCATAATTAAATTGCTTGCTTGTTGTGATGTCAACTTTATGCACATGTTATGTTTGATGAAATGCTAAGCCTATGAATCCTTGCATTTTACCCATATCTTACCTTTTCAACAAGACTTGTAAGACATAAACCAACTCAAGTCTTGTTAGACCATGCATAGAAGTTGAATAGGAGGAAAGTAAGTCGACTTGTAGGTGTTGTACAATCTAATCGATTCGGCTCCGGGACCCAACTCTTCCTATGAATCGTAAGACATAAACCAACTCGGTTCCTCCACAACATTAATTGCTTGCAACTTTGTAAACATGTTTGTATGATCAACACCATGAATCCCCTATGACCCCATGACATCCTAGTGCTTTTAGTCATTTGTTTACATTTCTTAGTTCATTGTTTGCTTTACTTTGTTACTTTCATTACTTTAGAATACAACTACAAACCCCATCAATTGTGACACTAGCATAAATTGAGATAGATAGATTTAGAACCCAAAACACACTGTCCCATGGATCGACCTCGACTTACAACTAACTAGTTGTTTGTTGAGTATTATAAATGTGTTTGATTGGATGTGACTGTAACACCCCCATACTCCAAGTGCCTTACCAGGACCACTTAAGGCATGAAAGTGCTACCATCTCGGTTACCCGATGCAATGATAATCATAAGACAATAAAGAAACGTACTTTAAAAGAAAATATAGTTTAAATGATTACATGATCAAAGCCAAAACTGATAAACTGACATGCAACATCCTCAGACGGTCTACTGCTATAACTATCAAAACTATAAAACATCGTCTAACACAGCAGAAAACTTCTAACTGCCACGTGATGACTCATACCAGCTATCCCATATGCGTCATATAATACCTGCTCAATAACTGCTCACCACCCCGAATGGATCACCACAATTTTTAAAACATTAAACGGGGTAAGCACTGATTAAATAAAAACAAATGCCACAAAGAAACAACGTCACAAACAGCTCAAGCAGTTCACACAAATCCCCAGTCTCCATCTCCAAACTCCACACAACTGACTACATACTAAAGTGTGTAGCCCTGCCAGAGTACCCATCGCAACAAGTACTCCACGCCGCCAGTGGGGGACCGCAGCCGTACCCACCAAATCCTCGCTCATCACCATCGAGCGATAAACCCAAATTCCTTAATGTGCACATCCCTCCTGTGACGGGTTCCACAGGAGGCGAATAATGGGCGTGGAGTGTAACACCCCCATTTATTTAAGGGCCTGAACTAGGACTCCTCAGATAAATGACGGTGTTACCATCTCGGAAACCCGAGGCAGTAGATAACAAAGGAAAGAAACACAGTACTTTATTAAAATGTTTATAATGAGATTACAACTGGAATTAAAACAAAGCTTCCAAAGATATGACCAAAAGATAAAGTCTGATAAAACTCCTAATAAGACTAAGGTGGGCTAGGCACTAAGTTAGTCATCCAAGCTCTCTCTTCCCGGCCAGCTCCCATCGGTCTCTCGAAATACCACAATCTGCTCCCCAATAATTGGATCATCACAGGCGTACACGAATACACGAGGTCGGTCACCAGCGAAGGCGAGTAGGGAAAACAATGCAACAATAAAATATGATATGCATGCTCCTCCGTCACCTCCATCTCCATCTCAACTCATATCTCATATCTCATACCCCGGACAACCCAGCCATACCGATCCCCTAGAGACTATATATATCGACCGTAGCCGATCTGCGCTCATTTTGCACAGGACACCAGGGGCAAGTCCTGCAGAACCCGCCTGGGCCTTATCACAACTCACATCGTATCTCAACATCGTCACTCCTACACCATCCTCCAACTCCAATGCATATGAAATGCTCAACAGTAATAATGCAACATAATATGTATATTAATGAATGAAATCATGCCAGCTACCGAACGTTGTGATAACATACTCAACACGATCAATTCAGTCAATCACCTTCCCGTATATGAATCATAACGTAAATTAACAATCCACGAATCAAGTCAACACAATTCAACAACAACGATAATAGGTCAAGTGTATTTCCCTACCTCAAAGTGCCAAAAATCCAATTAAGCGATTCAAGCGGTCCAAAAAATAAAGCAACGAATTTGATTATCGATCCTTCACGAATCCGTCACCTAAAACAATTATAATATTTATAATTACTAACTACTAAATATAGAAATCTCCCAAAATGGAAGCTACTAAAAATAGATAGGTTACCCAATAAAGAGAGTTCCTAAAAATAGAAGTTTTCCCGAAATACAATCCCGACACCAAACTTATGCCCAACTGATAACTAAAATAACCCGATTAGTATTTGACCCAACTTCCCAAAATAGAAAGTTACTAAAATAGAATTTCTTAAAATGGAAACTTTCCCGATATAGTGACTTTTCTCTTTTAACAAACCCGACTCAAAACCCGACTTGAATTATTTAAATGACTCGGTAATTAAATTGAATAACTAAAATGATAAATAAAAGATTAGACGAATTAAACGATTTAAGAAGACCCGAATCAACATAGAACAATTCGAACAACCCGTCTCTAATTATTTAATTATTATTAATTATTATTTTATTTTAAATAACTCGGAACTAAAACCAAAACGATAAACTAATTAAAACCGTACAAAACACTCAACAACCAACCCTACGTCGCCTTAGGACAACGCGCACAACCGCCCCTCCCTAACGCCGGCAGCCACCAGGCCATGACACCAGGTCTGGCCTGGCCACCACCGGTCACCACCACCGTGGTCGAATCACGCCGGTGAGTCGAACCACCGCCCTCAAACCGGCCTGACGCAGACAACAACCCCACAAAACCCCCTTGACTCCTTCTGATTTTACCATTAAACACGACCCAGACACGACTCCCCCTGTGACCCACCACCACCGTGGCCTTGCCTGACACACGGAGGTTCTCACTACCCTGGCACCACCTTGTCGACCTCCCCCTAGTCGACGTTGGCACCACCCAAACCTAACCATCTAAAACCCGCCTCAAAACCATATAAAAACCCGATTAACTACCCCTGTCGCTGCCGCCTTTCACAGCCACCATCACCACCCAAAACCACCCTAACCACCACCACTACACTCGTCACATACCACCCATTACCATTACCCCGACACCAACCACCAGGAACACCTCCCCTAGTCACGAAACAACCCCCAACCCACGACAGAAATGCGAAAACAGAGGAAAAAAAGGAGGTTGACTCATACCTTTTTCTGCCGCCACTACCGCCACTAGGGCCACCCACGGTTGTCGACCAACGGCCTAAGGCCTTCCTTGCTGCGCCGTCAACACCCAGGCTCACTCTCTCTCTCTCTCTCTATGCGTGAAAGTTGATGTGGAAACTGATGAAGGAGGGAGGCGTGAGGGAGGCGGGTTGAGGGAGGGATTTGGGTAGTGTTTAGGTTAATTAGGTTTAGGGTTTAGGGTTAATTGGGCTGAACATGATATTGGGCCAACTCAAATGGGTCGAGGGTAAATGGGTTGGCTCACATTTCGAATTCCGTATAAACCCGTCTCAGTTAACTTAGATCGATACAACGCGAGTCGAGTAAAATAATTAACGTAATTATCGACTCAACAATTAACCCAACTTAATAGTAATATAAAATGCATAATAACTAATATATAATAATATCCGTTTAATCGATTATATAAAATACGGGGTATTACAGTCTTCCCCCCTTAAAATGAACTTCGTCCCGAAGTTCGCTCCCATACTCAAACCTCAGAAGGGTATACCATATCGTACATACGGACGTCACGCATTTCTAACACAGTTAACACACACTTTTGACACATCAATTAAACATAACAGACACGAAATGTTACATTCTGCCCTCCTAAAAATAAACTTCGTCCCGAAGTTTAACTCATCTTCACTTAACCCAACTAACTACAACTAATAACTACCTGAGAACACAAATGTATAACAACTAAATAATCATCTGAGAACACCGTCATCTTCCATCTAAATTCCGATCTCGAACTCAAGTAACTCAATAACCATGATCGCACTGGACCGTAAACGTAACTCGGCACAAAGGCCCCACAACTCATAACTCAATACCAGTAGTTTAACTATACTCTTCTTTTACACCTCAACCAACTAACAGAAGTATGAATAAAACCTATAGAACTCATTTGCAGAGATACCCCACAACGAAACATCTACTTGATCAAAACTACCATCTACAAACAAGTGCAATATAAACATTAAGATTTTACAATCCTACCCGACTAGAAACATGGTTATGTCCTCGTAACCTCTTTTCAATTTTCATATAAGTAGCATTTATTACTAGCTCATGCTTAACTTAAAAACACAACATCAAACTAAAAGAACAATAAGAAAGGAACCAAGGTTTACACGGTTTCACAACTAAACAAATTTGATGATCAATTATAGACTATGAACGAGCGAGAGCAAAATCAACAAAACAATTTAAGAACTTCTCACATTTGTAAACATATCACAGAAATAGATCTACCACTACTATCTATCACAATCACAGGATCTTATTGACATGTCCATACAACCATTTACTCACTCACTGGTTTAGGTCACGAATTAGGTCGATGAATTTAAGCAATCAACAACATACCCATAATTCATATTTTAAATTATAAAAATTGTTTGCACGATATCAATTCTGAAAACATGTTTCCCAATAAAGTAACTACATATGATCTATGACAACGACAACATTACTTCCATATCACACCTATGTTTCACATTTTAGCAACCATATCATTCAATTGTGTCCAGCAACTTAGTATAATTCATTCTCAGCAAAACAAGAGATATTGTATAAATAGTTTAAACATATACATTTGCCATCATATACTTTGTAGAACACTAGCTATGATAAAAGATTAGCAACTTGAACAACTTCTCTGATTTGCATGATTGAATAATTAGACAACTCGTAGGCTCAATTAAATGTAACTATAATGACTATCATTTAAACCAATGCATATCATGTGAATCATCAAAAGAGTTATCCCATTATAATTGCCAACATAGTTATCATGACAATTTTTATTATAATATAATTGATAGTAACGACTCAAAAATATAGATATGCCAATTGTCATGTTATATCAAACAGGTTCCTTTATATCACACCCATACAATTGCAAGAATCACTTTAGCATTTTATGACAATATAATAACGAACATATTCAATAAGGAATAACAACATTGTTTATTATCATGTTATAGTTTTAGGTCCAACTGAAATAATTTAATGTGATGAAGGTAATAAATATAACTATTGGCACACAACTCATATGAAAGACATTAGAACTTAGATGCATCCTACATGTGTGAACATTTAGACATACTCATTACTATCATCCATGTGTAAACATTTAGACATAATTATTATAATTATTCATGCGAGTATATTAGAACAATCAAATTAACTTTTAACGCCATCAACTTTACCAAGATATGACAACATAGTTTTATATTTATATATATCCGACCACCATGCAAATATGATGAACATACTAGAGATATTACAACATGCCAAACATACATAAAATATGCAACAACTGGACTCGTATAAAATATTTCACCCTTGATTAAGAATCAATTTAAGCTATCCAATTTTACTCACGCTATCATGCCAACAATGTTATCAACTAAGTTTTAATTCTATCACTTGTTAAGATACATAACTACTGAACATGCGTGCTACTATCGTCATATAAAGCATTATAAATTCACATTACTAAGGCTCATGAATTAATCAAACAACTGTATGAAACTCAACCTAGAACACACATTTTACAAGTCATGTTTCACGTTGTAACTTTCAAAGATCACGAATAAATAACAGTTCGATTAAAACTTGATTCATATTATTTTTATAAAACACGGAGAGTTAAAAACACAGGGGAAAAAGAATTAGATCTAAAGCACGAAAATTTCATTTTTAAAGAATTTTACAACTCAGTTGGTCCAAACAAACATGTGACAGCAATTGGTCCAAAACTTGGGTCAGTTTGCAAAACCTACCGTTTAATATAGAGACATCAAGAATTTTCGTGGCTTATCAATTTGAAAACATATGCTAATTTTATGATTGATGGAGTTGGAATTATGCGAAAATGATTAATACAATTTAAATGAGGATTTTTACAAAATCGTTGGTCAAACATCACTGCACAGAAACTTCCTGACCACAGCCCACTAAAATATTTATTACTCCTAATCCGTATATCCTATAAGCATGAAACCAACGCCAAATGAACACTAACTCACGGGGCTATCTCCCATAAAATTTTCATCCATAGGCAATAAACAGAAAAGAAATAGCAGTAAGGTCAATTAAAGAGTACAATCAAACAAAACAAGTTTCAGCACTAAGTCGTTCATTTTCTATGTTCCAAACTCTTACAACCATATTATCGATACTAACCCATCCTAACTTAAATCTCACACTGTACTTTCGTAAACATCTATCCGGTAGAATCCCTTCGCATCTCGATCTACTCCGTACATCTAAATCACGATTGCTATGACTATAAACATGCAATTCAAAAGTGTTTCTAATTACTGTCACAAGACTTTACTAGCATGGCTTTGGGATCACATAACCGCATATTACTAGACATAATAGTACTATCAGCACATCATTCAACATCCACCTAGGTAACTATCATCGACTCGCAATTATTTTCATGCTCACGACTACCACAACACTTCATTGATTATTAACCTGAACTCGAAATTTTATTTCTCATTTCCACAACATTATATGATCACGTCATCATTCATACAAAATACTTACCGTTGCGTTGTCCTGCAGAATGGTTAGAATATATGGGTCTCAAGGTATACATCAACTCTTTTATGCAATAATCAATGTATCAATCAGTCAACACTTAGGCAACGATATATGAATTTCATGTTCAACCTCAAGGAAATTTTCTACCTCTTCTCTCATATACACTCAGGGTTTCCGGGTCAAACTGAGAGGGCCGCTGGTTCGGTGTGAGGGGGCCCCTAACTCATACCTTACCTTAGTGTGCTCCTAACAGTTCTATCCCGGGGTTCATTTTATTTAGACTCTTCCTATGTTCATTGGGTTCATTGGTTTAGGCCTCGAGGATCGTTCGCTCGATACCATTTGTAACACCCCCATTTATTTAAGGGCCTGAACTAGGACTCCTCGGATAAATGACGGTGTTACCATCTCGAAACCCGAGGCGGAGATAACAAAGGAAAGAAACACAAGACTTTATTAAAATGTTTATAGTGAGATTACAAATCGGAATTAAAACAAAGCTTCCAAAGATATGACCAAAAGATAAAGTCTGATAAAACTCCTAATAAGACTAAGGTGGGCTAGGCACTAAGTCGACATCCAAGCTCTCTCTTCCCGGCCAGCTCCCATCGGTCTCAAATACCACAATCTGCTCCCCAATAATTGGATCATCACAGGTGTACACGAATACACAGGGTCAGCCGCGAAGCTGAGTAGGGAAAACAATGCAACAATAAAATATGATATGCATGCTCCTCCGTCACCTTCATCTCCATCTCAACTCATATCTCAAATCTCATACCCCGGACAACCCAGCCATACCGATCCCCGGTAGACTATATATATCGACCGTAGCCGATCTGCCCACACTTCGCACTGAGGACACCAGGGCAAGTCCTGCAGAACCCGCCTGGGCCTTATCACAACTCACATCGTATCTCAACATCGTCACTCCTACACCATCCTCCAACTCCAATGCATATGAAATGCTCAACAATAATAATGCAACATAATATGTATATTAATGAATGAAATCATGCCAGCTACCGAACGTTGTGATAACATACTCAACACGATCAATTCAGTCAATCACCTTCCCGTATATGAATCATAACGTAAATCAACAATCCACGAATCAAGTCAACACAATTCAACAACAACGATAATAGGTCAAGTGTATTTCCCTACCTCAAAGTGCCAGCAAATCCAATTAAGCAGTTCAAGCAGTCCAAAAAATAAAGCAACGAATTTGATTATCGATCCTTCACGAATCCGTCACCTAAAACAATTATAATATTTATAATTACTAACTACTAAATATAGAAATCTCCCAAAATGGAAGCTACTAAAAATAGATAGGTTACCCAATAAAGAGAGTTCCTAAAAATAGAAGTTTTCCCGAAATACAATCCCGACACCAAACTTATGCCCAACTGATAACTAAAATAACCCGATTAGTATTTGACCCAACTTCCCAAAATAGAAAGTTACTAAAATAGAATTTCTTAAAATGGAAACTTTCCCGATATAGTGACTTTTCTCTTTTAACAAACCCGACTCAAAACCCGACTTGAATTATTTAAATGACTCGGTAATTAAATTGAATAACTAAAATGATAAATAAAAGATTAGACGAATTAAACGATTTAAGAAGACCCGAATCAACATAGAACAATTCGAACAACCCGTCTCTAATTATTTAATTATTATTAATTATTATTTTATTTTAAATAACTCGGAACTAAAACCAAAACGATAAACTAATTAAAACCGTACAAAACACTCAACAACCAACCCTACGTCGCCTTAGGACAACGCGCACAACCGCCCCTCCCTAACGCCGGCAGCCACCAGGCCATGACACCAGGTCTGGCCTGGCCACCACCGGTCACCACCACCGTGGTCGACTCACGCCGGTGAATCGAACCACCGCCCTCAAACCGGCCTGACGCAGACAACAACCCCACAAAACCCCCTTGACTCCTTCTGATTTTACCATTAAACACGGCCCAGACACGACTCCCCCTGTGACCCACCACCACCGTGGCCTTGCCTGACACACGGAGGTTCTCACTACCCTAGCACCACCTTGTCGACCTCCCCCTAGTCGACGTTGGCACCACCCAAACCTAACCATCTAAAACCCGCCTGAAAACCATATAAAAACCCGATTAACTACCCCTGTCGCTGCCGCCTTTCACAGCCACCATCACCACCGAAAACCACCCTAACCACCACCACTACACTCGTCACATACCACCCATTACCATTACTCCGACACCAACCACCAGGAACACCTCCCCTAGTCACGAAACAACCCCCAACCCACGACAGAAATGCGAAAACAGAGGAAAAAAAGGGGGTTGACTCATACCTTTTTCTGCCGCCACTACCGCCACTAGGGCCACCCACGGTTGTCGACCAACGGCCTAAGGCCTTCCTTGCTGCACCGTCAACACCCAGGCTCACTCTCTCTCTCTCTCTCTCTCTCTCTCTATGCGTGAAAGTTGATGTGGAAGCTGATGAAGGAGGGAGGCGTGAGGGAGGCGAGTTGAGGGAGGGATTTGGGTAGTGTTTAGGTTAATTAGGTTTAGGGTTTAGGGTTAATTGGGCTGAACATGCTATTGGGCCAACTCAAATGGGTCGAGGGTAAATGGGTTGGCTCACATTTCGAATTCCGTATAAACCCGTCTCAGTTAACTTAGATCGATACAACGCGAGTCGAGTAAAATAATTAACGTAATTATCGACTCAACAATTAACCCAACTTAATAGTAATATAAAATGCATAATAACTAATATATAATAATATCCGTTTAATCGATTATATAAAATACGGGGTATTACAGTCTCCCCCCCTTAAAATGAACTTCGTCCCGAAGTTCGCTCCCGTACTCAAACCTCAGAAGGGTATACCATATCGTACATACGGACGTCACGCATTTCTAACACAGTTAACACACACTTTTGACACATCAATTAAACATAACAGACACGAAATGTTACATGGAGCTACTCCCACAAGTAACTCCACTCAGCCAGGGACGCGCCCCGAAGAACACAGACAGTTACACAATCAATCAACAATATACAGCCAACAACCGTCAAAATCAACCAACAATATAATTAACCAATAATCACAACAACAATCACCACGCATTATGTAGCCAATACTGAGTAGGGAAAACCTACCTGGAATGCAACACAAACATCAGACGATCTAGCAGCTGTCTCAAAACCTTTCATCTACGAACCCTTCTCCTATACACATAATCATACAATCACTACCACATCAACATAAACATAGAAAACCCCCAATCCCAAAATTAGGGTTTAAACAACCTTAACCAAATGCTATAAAAATGGTACGTAGGACTTACCCTTGACGCAAGGATCACAATGATACAAAGAATGATGAAATCCAACCTCTCAAGCTCCGGGATTTGTCAGTAACACGGATGAATACGAAGAACTTAACTTGAATCTCTTTTTAATGTGATTAGGTTTGTAAAAGTGTATTGTAAAGATGACGGAAAGATTTATATATTAATCCGTGTTATTAACAAAACCTGACAAAACATCACCCGTAAACCGGGCTACTCGATCAAGTAACTGACCTACTCGATCGAGTGCCGGCTACTCTATCGAGTACCTAAGGCTACTCGATAGAGTACCCTACAGGTCAGAAACTATTTTAAAATGCAAAACACCCTTACTCGACAGAGTAAGGCCTACTCGATAGAGTACCCAGAGGCTCATAAAACCGTAGTATTACAGTCTTCCCTCCTTAAAAAGAACTTCGTCCCCGAAGTTCAACCCATACATAAAAAAAAAAACGAACATACGAACTCGGTTAAGACGCAACAAAGCTACTAAGAACTCAAAACAACACCCCAACTTATAAAACATAAAACTATGAACTCTTAACACTAACTCCACCAACTATTCCTACCTCCACACATCGCTCACGATGTCGTATCAACTACATCATAAACTCTCCCGACACTCATAGACATCAAACGGAATGTTACATTCTACCACCCTTAAAAGGAACTTCGTCCTCAAAGTTTACTCACACTCATAACCTCATCATCTAACTGTCAACACTAGTGAAATATTCTCACACTCCTAAACATCACACTACTACAAGCACGGTCATGACCTTTAATGAAATCAACCACAACACGAATCAATCTTTTATTCTACATCAAGACTCAAACTTCCAAATATATTACCATATGCACAACCATCAAAATCTCTTTTATCGCATCCTACTCCTCTTAAGACAAATGTTACGTCCTCGTAACTCACTAATACTAAATCCTATCTATATCTTCTCATTATCCTCATCACCACCGCATGTCAAAAATAACCACCTATACTCTAAACACTCGCCATGCATATATCCAAGGCTCTCTTACTTATGCCTCATATAATACCTGCTCAATAACTGCTCACCACCCCCGAATGGATCACCACAGTTTTTAAAACATTGAACGGGGTCAGCACTGATTACATAAAAACAAATGCCACAAAGAAACAACGTCACAAACAGCTCAAGCAGTCCACACAAATCCCCAGTCTCCATCTCCAAACTCCACACAACTGACTACACACTAAAGTGTGTAGCCCTACCAGAGTACCCATCGCAACAAGTACTCCATGCCGCCAGTGGGGGACCGTAGCCGTACCCACCAAATCCCCGCTCATCTCCATCGAGCGATAAACCCAAATTCCTTAATGTGCACATCCCTCCTGTGACGGGTTCCACAGAAGGCGAATAATGGGCGTGAAGCCACTCCCGCAAGTAACTCCACTCAGCCAGGGACGCACCCCGAAGAACACAGACAGTTACACAATCAATCAACAATATACAGCCAACAACCGTCAAAATCAACCAACAATATAATTAACCAATAATAACAACAACAATCACCACGCATTATGTAGCCAATATTGAGTAGGGAAACCCTACCTGGAATGCAACACAAAAATCAGACGATCTAGCAGCTGTCTCAAAACCTTTCATCTACGAACCCTTCTCCTATACACATAACCATACAATCACTACCACATCAATATAAACATAGAAAACCCCCAATCCCAAAATTAGGGTTTAAACAAACTTAACCAAATGCTATAAAAATGGTACGTAGGACTTACCCTTGACGCAAGGATCACAATGATACAAAGAACGATGAAATCCGACCTCTCAAGCTCCGGGATTTGTCAGTAACACGGATGAATGCGAAGAACGTAACTTGAATCTCTTTTCAATGTGATTAGGTTTGTAAAAGTGTATTGTAAAGATGACGGAAAGATTTATATATTAATCCGTGTTATTAATAAAACCCGACAAAACATCACCCGTAAATCGGGCTACTCGATCGAGTAACTGACCTACTCGATCGAGTGCCGGCTACTCTATCGAGTACCTAAGGCTACTCGATAGAGTACCCTACAGGTCAGAAACTATTTTAAAATGCAAAACACCCTTACTCGACAGAGTAAGGCCTACTCGATAGAGTACCCAGAGGCTCATAAAACCGTAGTATTACAGTCTTCCCTCCTTAAAAAGGACTTCGTCCCCGAAGTTCAACCCATACATAAAAAAAACGAACATACTAACTCGGTTAAGACGCAACAAAGCTACTAAGAACTCAAAACAACACCCCAACTTATAAAACATGAAACTATGAACTCTTAACACTAACTCCACCAACTATTCCTACCTCCACACATCGCTCACGATGTCGTATCAACTACATCATAAACTCTCCCGACACTCATAGACATCAAACGGAATGTTACAGTGACCCGACGACATCACCCATATCAAAGAGCAAGGAAGCGAAAGTGGGAGTGGAGATGATTCCACTTCTGTGGAGGAAGATGATGATAATGATGATATGATGGAGAATTAGCAAACCTTGGAGGCTCCTACACTCTTTCACCCCTCTTATGGATTGTCTACTTCTTTTTTTTTCTTTATTGGATTTTGATCATTTGTTGTGGAGTCCTAGCAACATGGAGGACTAGCACCTTGGCCTCATTAAGGTGCTCTTTTTATTGTTCCCACTTGAAAAATCCAAAATGACAAATTGTAGTTTCATGCATTGCATTCCGTGTGCATGAACTACCCCAAAATTCAAGACGTTAGAAATAATGTCTATTTTGGTTTGGGGAAGTACATGCATACGCATCATGAGGTAATCTAAATTACGCTCTCCGCCATAACAAAAACCCATGCATCATGTAGTGTAGCTTAGTATAGTTTGCATTTAGTTTAGAATTCATGCATCATGCTTGCATAACTTCCTATCGCATTGGTCATTGACGACAATACCCATACTAGTGTGGGGATGGGAAATTCTAACTTGACTTTTATTCAAAAAAATCAAAAATTTCGAAAAATCAAAAAAAGAATTTAAAATTGAAAATCCAAAAACATGTTCATTTCCTTTGTAGTGTAGTTTTGTATAGTTTTGTATATATTGTGTTTGTTCATTCTTGTTCACATTGATTGACTACGCCACATCCGAGACATAAGGATATTGAAGACCGCATGGTATGATCTTTCCAATCTCCTTTTTCCTCTTTATGTTAATGACTATGTGGCTTTATTTTGATTGATGCGGTATAAACAATGTGAATTTAGGATTGCATTTAGATTATTTGGCATATTAGTTGGTAGAATCATTTGCATTAGAATGTATATATGTTAGTTGCATCATGGCATGTAGTTTGAATGTTAGAAAATTTTTGTGAAACCGTCTACTTGGGAAGCTTGACAAGTGTATATAGGCCCTAGTAGATGCTTTTTCTTCTTAAGACTTTGCTTGTTAGAATACTTGTAAAACACCCTAGGATGTGTCACCCTAGTATCCTTTGACCCATGGATTAAGGCCTAGTCAAGAGTACCTTGTGGTGTGATAACTCCTTGGCTACCGTTTATTCCAAGGTGACCCTTGAAACCATGCAACCATCATCCATCCATGTTCTACCATACATTTTGTCATCAAAGGGAATGGGCACAAGAAGAAATTAATCAAATTTGAGTTCAAGAAAAGAAAAGAAAAGAAAAAGTTTGCAAATTGCATCAAATGAAAAGAGGAGCAAAAATAGACTCCTAAAGCTTCAAATATAAGGCACCCTCACTACATATGGGGTGACTTTGAAAATGTTCAAAAGAAAATGCAAAAAGTTGTCAAGTATTAAAATGCCAAACTTCAAAGAAATGGCAAAAAGAAAGTGTTCTGAAATGTTATATGCCACAAGAAATTGAGGGGAAAAACAACAACAAAGCAAACTCCCAAATAAAACTCAAATACTATTGATCCCTTTATCCATCGTATCTATTTTTGTTCATGGTAGAGAGGGGACGACCCTTCTTCTTGTCTAGGCAAGAAGGGGAATTCCGCGATCCTCCAGTGTTTCTAACACCATAGGGAGTCTAACACCATAGGGAGTCTATTTCTAACACCATAGGGAGTCTATTCTTGACAAAAGCATTTAACGATTGAGGACAAAGGTACCCTAGCTTGACATAACTTGGAGGTGATTTATTGGTATCCTTCTAGGCTTAGTAGTTTGAAGAAATTGCATCTATGAAGGAGTGTGTACCCTTGAATTGCTTCCCTTGTAGATAATTTACGCCACTTAGATAAGGAAAGTGCCTATTCTTTTGTAGATGCATCCATTACTTGTTTTTGTGTGCTTTAATGTTTGGATGTGTCGCCATTTTGGCAAGACCCAACTTGCCTTGCAAGAAGGCATCCTACCTCATGGTTGTCTTGTTGTGAGTTGAAGGGGCGCAGTGAGACCCGCTAATTGTCTCATATCGGCTATGCAATTAGGTTAGTTTAAATAACGGTCCTAGTTTAGTCACCTCTTTACTCGGGACGAGCAAAGGTTCGGTTTGGGTATATTTGATGTGACCATTATTTGAGCATATTTAGTCCCCGAATTAGCCTCGTTCCTATGCTTTTTAGTGCATAATTGGGTCATTTACTATCTTTAGTCCTTTGTTTTGCATATTCTTTGAGATTTTGTTTCCTTGGTAGGAGAGGAGTGCAAACCTTGCATTTTCATGGCAAAATAGAGCTAAATTGATCGAATCTAATGACCAAGCATCAAAGAGAATACAAGACTAGAAGGCCTTTGTACATATTATAGTAGATGGGCAATGATGAAGAAATCCTTGCATCCCCGCCTAAATCCCGGAGGATTATTGAAAGAAGAAAAGAAGAAAAGGGAGCTGTGAGACAATCCGCCCGTCCAACCAAGAAGACGCCAGTCCAACACGAGGGGAATCCGAGCGTCTTTGCAGAAGGGACGCCCGTCCAGCAATGCCACAATCCGCTTGTCCTGCCCAACAATCTGCCCATCCAGCCACCAGGAAATCCGCCCGTCCCGACACCTTGGACGCCCGGATTCCCTTGCAGTCTCATACGTCCTTTCTTCATGCTCCATGAAATATGCGCATATTTATGAAAGACCGGCAAAAAGGAGACCGCCATCTCTTTTGAGAGGAGCGATTCCTTAAGGACTTAATCGTCATTTAAGCCCTTAGTAAACCCTAATTTGTGTACCTAATCCCCACTATAAATACCCCATTATTCTAATTAGATAATCATGTTCTTCATATCAATCCTTAGAGTAGTTTATATCATTCTAATCTCTTCTTAATCTTGTAATCAACTTTTAATCAAATATTAATACAAATCTCATTTCCTTAATCTCTCTTTTGTTCATCTTTTATTTTGGGGAATTGAAGATTATTTGGGTTATTATTGGGAGATTGACAACCTTTCAATCAATCATCAAGTACTTCTATTATTCTTTGCTTTATTATTGGAATCATTAGTAGGTATAATTCTCTTAATCCCTTTTTAATTATTGTTAATCATCTTCATTTATTCATCATGTCTTGCTTTGTTAATGTGATTGACAACCTTGTTAACATGTTAAACTTGATAATGAGTGAGTAGTTTCCTTAACTAGGGTTAATGGGTAATTAGGGGAAATCAACATCGGGGATGATTCATGCTTAATTTAATATGTTTTCATAATTTATTTGCTTGCTTGTTGTGATCTCAACTTATGCACATGTTATGTTTGATGAAATGCGAGCCTATGAATCCTTGCCTTTTTTACCCATCACTTACCTTTTCAATGAGACTTGTAAGACATAAACCAACTCGAGTCTCATTAGACCATGCATATAGTTGAGTAGGAAGGATTAAGTCGACTTGCAGGTGTTGTATAATCCAATCGATTCGGCTCCGGGACCGATGGGCTCCTAGGATTGTAATATATAAACCAACTCGATCCATCAAAACAATAATTGCTTGCTTATAATTTGAGAATATGTTTATATGATCAATTCTCATGAATCCCCTATGACCCCATGACACCCTAGTGCTTTTGATCAATTGTTTACATCCCTTTTTAATCATCTTGCTTGTTTACTTTTATTGCTATTTAGTTTAGTGATCTTCTCATCTCAACCCCAAATCGTGACACCCCTAGACACCGCTACTTGCAATCGAAAATCCTACATCAGTACCCGTCCCTTGGGATCCGACCTTTACTTGCCTCTTTACTAATAGTAGAGTTGTTTGTGAAGTTATAAATATAGTTTTGGTCTAGGTTCTCGTAACGACAAGTAACCGAAAAGTAAAACTCCGACCGAGAAAATACCCGACCAGTAAGCAACTAGTACTTTCGATAGCCATGTCAGAATCTTCCAGGCAACAAATAAAATATCATAACGGACATTTTACAATAAATGTCAACCACTATGGATCGCAAAAGGGTAGTTTGTCTTCTATTTAATAACGTATATTATTGTTAATAAAGTTGGAAAAGAACAACCATTGATATTTTTTTCCATAAATGTTTATTAGAACATCCGTATATAAAGACGTAGATATGTATTTATCTTATTTATTACAATCGCTCACTTTACTTACAAACTAAATAAAAAACCGTTAGTTTTGTATGCAACTAGTCTTTTCGGTAATCATGTTAGAATCTTTCCGCCAACAAATAAAATATCATAACGCGCATTTTAAAATAAATGTCATCCACCGTGCATCGCAAAATGGTATATTTCCTTCTATTTAATAACGTATATAATTGTTAATAATCTCCTATTTTCAAAAAAGAATAAGAAAACTAAAAATTTTCCCGCCTAAACACTCTTAGTTAGAAATTGGGCCTATTTTTTTGTAGATATTCTAAACATATATTGGGCCAATATAAAATCAATATATAATATATACTCAATATACGAGTAACAATATCTTATCAAATATCGCAACTTTTGATAACTGGGTCTTATGTATTTAATTCGTTATTATCTCATTTTTCCAATACATGTATTTTAAATATCACAAATCGTTAAAACAACTAAAACCAAAATATTTTAACTGTGCGTACAACATTCCTATCTAAAAAACAAAAAGTCATTTTGTATGGTCGTTTTACAATACTCTATGTAAGACAACCTTTTATTTACGAAAATAGATACACAAAAAAACAGTTGACTAATTTTACGAGGGTATTAACATAAAGATAATAAGCAGTTTTATAATAAAGTTAACGGAAAATATCATAACGTACATTTTACAATAAATGTCATCCATCATGGATCGTAAATGGGTAGATTACCTTCTATTTAATAATGTGTATAATTGTTAATAAAGTTGGAAAAGAACTACTGGTGATCTTTTTTCATAAGTGTTTATTAGAACATCTGTATATAAAGACGTCGATATATAGTCATCTCATTTATTACTATCGCTCACTTCACTCACAAACTAAATAAAAAATCGCTAGTTTTGTAAGCAACTAGTGTTTTCGGTAGCCATGTCAGAATCTTCCAGCCAACAAATAAAATATGGAAACGCACATTTTACAATAAGTGTCAACCACTATGCATCGCAAATGGGTAGATTGTTTTCTATTTAATAACATATATAATTGTTAATAAAGTTGGAAAAGAACTTCCAGTGATCTTTTTCCATATGTGTTTATTAGAACATCTATATAAAAGACGTAGATATGTAGTCATCTCATTTATTACTATCGCTCACTTCACTAACAAACTAAATAAAAAATCGCTAGTTTTGTAAACAACTAGTGTTTTCGTTAGCCATGTCAGAATTTTCCAGCCAAGAAATAAAATATCATAACGCACATTTTACAATAAATGTCAACCACTATGGATCGCAAAATGGTAGATTTCCTTCTATTTAATATCGTATATAATTGTTAATAATCTCCTATTTTCAAAAAAAAGAATAAGAAAAATAAAAATTTCCCCTCCTAAACACTCTTAGTTAGAAAATGGGCATGTTTTTTTGTGGATATTCTAAACATATATTGGACCCAATATATAATCAATATATAGTATATACTTAATATATGAGTAACAATATCTTATAAAATATCGCAACTTTTCATAATTGGGTGTTATATATTTAATTTGTTATTATCTCATTTTTCCAATACATGTATTTTAAGTATCACAAATCGTTACAGCAACTAAAACCAAAATATTTTAACTAAGCGTACAACATTCCTATCTAAAAAACAAAAACTTATTTTGTAAGGTCGTTTTACAATAATCTATTGTAAGACAACCTTTTATTTACGAAAATAGATACACAAAAAATTTGTTGACTAATTTTACGAGGGTATTAACATAAAGATAATAAGCAATGTTATAATAAAGTTAGCGAAAAATATCATAATGCACATTTTACAATAAATGTCATCCATCATGGATCGTAAAGAGGTAGATTGCCTTCTATTTAATAACGTATATAATTATTAATCAATTTGGAAAAAAACCACTAGTGATCTTTTTTCATAAGTGTTTATTAGAACATCTGTATATAAAGACGTAGATATGTAGTCATCTCATTTATTACTGTCGCTCACTTCACTCAAAACTAAATAAAAAATCGCTAGTTTTGTAAGCAACTAGTGTTTTCGGTAACCATATCACAATCTTCCAGCCAACAAATAAAATATGATAACGGACATTTTACAATAAATGTCAACTACTATGGATCGCAAAAGGGTAGATTGTCTTTTATTTAAGGGTTTTTCTATTCTATGCCCACTAGGAATAGGATAAGAAACCTAAAAAGGAAAGAATTAATGATGTTTTTCTTGTAAGTGATAGGATATTGTAATTTCCCATAAAAACATCATTAGTTCTTTCCTTTTTAGGTTTCTTATCCTATGCCTAGTGGGCATAGTATAGAAAAACTCTTTATTTAATAACGTATATGATTGTTAATAAAGTTGGAAAGAACAACCAGTGATGTTTTTTCCATAAATGTTTATTAGATCCGTATATAAAGACGTAGATATGTATTCATGTTATTTATTACTATCGCTGACAGGCTAATCGTATACCTACCAAAAATAATCAACTGGTCTCTAACTAATATAGCTAGGGAAGTCGGGATCGTATCCACAGGGAGGCAAGATATCTGTCTAAGGTCCGTCTATTAAGCCACAAAATGGAGGTTTTTAATTTTGATTTCTAAACTACTAAAATATTGAGGGAAGGAGAAATTAAGCAAGAGCAAATAAAGGTAGAAAATGTGATAAAGGTAATCAAATAAGAGAAAGCATGCTAGGATTTCGGTTCACCATGCTAGTCTATCGACTCAGCTGCTAATATCCTAGACAATTTACTGTGAGAAGGAAATAGGAAAGGTCCTTCTGTTACACTTTCTATCCTAGGTTTTCACTAACTTAACTTCCGTCCTCATTAGGGTAGTCTACTGTTCATAGCAGGTCTATTTAATCAAATCTTCCAATCCAAGAGTAAAATTAACCAGATTAAAGGTAACTTAGAAGCGTGCACTCAACTAAGTCGATATTACAGTTAAATTGCAATGGGACAGATTCTCACAAATAAATCGTCACAGTCCTACCATGGATTCCCTAATCCCGACATAAAAGGAATTAGCTACTCATGATATTAATGGTGCCAACAATAATAATATAAAGTGTACTAATCAAGGGCATGATGAAATAACAATAATTAAGCATAAACTGATTAGGGCAGAAATAATTAAGAGGAAACAAGAATTAAAGCAAACAAACAACAAGATTAAGATTAAAAGAGAAAAGAATGATTACAATCTCAAGCAATCCGGCGTAAAGATCAATCCAATACAAAGCAAGAGATTAAAGGGAAAGGAAAAGGTAACTAAGGGTTTTGCAGTGAAAAGTATATGAGAGATTAGTAGAGTTCAAAAGATCTAAAGACGTGCTAATGACCTAATTAAAAAAAGCTTAAATAGGGAAAACAATACTTAACAAACTAATAGTAACATGGGTCTCTAAAGCCCGCGTAAAACTAAAATCCTCTCGATCGAGTAAATTCAGACCACTCGATCGAGGTCTTCTCCAGCTTTTCCTCTCGATCGAGCAAATAAAGCTCTCGATCGAGGAACTCCAGTATTTAGCATTTCGATCGAGTAAACAAAAGTACTCGATCGACCTCTCCTGTCAGCGAATCCACTCGATCGAACACTAGAACCCTTCGATCGAGTGCTTTTCTTCCAAGACAGCTTCTAACTCGTTGTTGACCGCTTCCTTGACCATCCTTCACTCACTCCAAGGCATATCACTTGCTCTAACATTATCGTCTCCTCATTATGCATGCTAAATAGAATGAATAGAGTACGGTTTCACCACTTTCAGGTTCATTTCTGCAAATTAGACAAAACAAACCAAAGTAGCCAATTCGGGGCATTTTGCAATACATAACAGTACAGAAATGCATAGAAATACGTGCAATATAAGACTAAAAAGGCTATATAAGATACACGTATCAATCACTCACTTCATTTACAAACTAAATAAAAAATCGCTAGTTTTGTATGCAACTAGTCTTTTCGGTAATCATGTCAGAATCTTTCCACCAACAAATAAAATATCATAACGCACATTTTAAAATAAATGTTATCCATCATGGATCGCAAAATGGTAGATTTTCATCTATTTAATATCGTATATAATTGTTAATAATCTCCTATTTTCAAAAAAGAATAAGAAAACTAAAAATTTTACCTCCTAAACACTCTTAGTTAGAAATTGTGCCTGTTTTTTTGTGGATATTCTAAGCATATATTGGGCCCAATATATAATCAATATATAATATATATACTCAAGATATGAGTAACAATATTTTATAAAATATCGCAACTTTTCATAATTGGGTAGTGTTATATATTTAATTCGTTATTATCTCATTTTTCCAATACATTTATTTTAAATATCACAAATCGTTAAAGCGACTAAAACCAAAATATTTTAACCTAAGCGTACAACATTCCTATCTAAAAAAGAAAAATTTATTTGTAAGCTCGTTTTACAATAATCTATTGTAAGACAACCTTTTATTTACGAAAATAGATACACAAAAAAATTGTTGACTAATTTTACGAGGGTATTAACATAAATATAATAAGCAATGTTATAATAAAGTTAATGAAAAATATCATAACACATATTTTACAATAAATGTTATCTATCATGGATCGTAAAGGGGTAGATTGCCTTCTATTTATTAAGGTATATAATTATTAATAAAGTTGGAAAAAAACTACAAGTGATCTTTTTCCATAAGTGTTTATTAGAACATCTGTATATAAAGACGTAGATATGTAGTCATCTTATTTATTACTATCGATCATTTCACTCACAAACTAAATAAAAAATCGCTAGTTTTGTAAGCAACTAGTGTTTTCAGTAGCCATGTCAAAATCTTCCAGCCAACAAATAAAATATTGAAACGCACATTTTACAATAAATGTCAACCACTATGGATCGCAAAGGGGTAGATTTTCTTCTATATAATAACGTATATGATTGTTAATAAAGTTGGAAAGAACAACCAGTGATATTTTTTCCATAAATGTTTATTAGAGCCGTATATAATGACGTAGATATGTATTCATCTTATTTATTACTATCGTTCACTTCAGTCACAAACTAAATAAAAAATCGCTAGTTTTGTATGCAACTAGTCTTTTCGGTAATCATGTCAGAATCTTTCAGCCAACAAATAAAATATCATAACGCATATTTTAAAATAAATGTCATCCACCATTGATCGCAAAATGGTATATTTCCTTCGATTTAATAACGTATATAATTGTTATCGTTCTCAATATCGTCTTAAATATACCAAACCAAACAACTTACTGTTTCCACCCAATGTAGCTTATATGATTGACAATGTTAATAAAAGTATGACAAAAATGTGCAGCAAATATAAGCAAAGCCACAAAACTCACAAAATTAACAGAAAAAACGAATATGATGTTTATAGAAAGAAAGAAATAAAGATACCATCTTAAGTGAGAAGAGGGTAGTGACTAATGATTAGTAGACAAATTGATGAACCAATCCCAGTGATTAGACAAGTGAAGCAATATAGCAGCAACCCTAAGCTATGAAAATGATAGATCCCAGTGATTAAGGGCACTTGGGCTTGCCCTTGTTGTTCTTCATGTCCTTGTAGCAAGGGCCATGGTGCTTGTTGCCATAAGTACGGGAAGGAACGCACTTGCTCATGAAATAGCATATGTTGCAGTACTTCAAACATCGATCCTCGAGCATCTTGCTTTGTACCTTGCTACCACACAGGCACACATTGCTTTAATTTGGGATAATTAATTATAAAACAAGTGAAGTAAATTGAGGAAATTGACATATTAAATTAACTGGAATTTTAAAAATAGGTGATTTTTAAATGTGGAGGAGTGATTTGAGGGAAGGAATTGCAGATCCGATGAATGAGAGAAAGAGAGACAGGAAGACAAGGGAGGGAGGATGAAGACAGACAAAAGGGGAAATAGTGGATTAATTAAGGAGGAAGATAATGACTATGCTTACCTGCTACAATAAGTTAAGAAAACACCAATTCTATTCATAGATAAGATGTATAATTGTTGGTTGTATTGGTAGTTAAAACCAAGTTTAGAGTATTTTGAGAATCATCCCCATAGGTTAGAGTATTCTTATTAAATAACCCAAGATAATAAGCAATGTTATAATAAAGTTAACGAAAAATATCATAACGCACATTTTACAATAAATGTCATCCATCATGGATCGTAAAGGGTAGGTTGCATTCTATTTAATAACGTAAATAATTGTTAATAAACATGGAAAAAACTATCTGTAATCTTTTTTCATAAGCGTTTATTAGAACATCTGTATATAAAGACGAAGATATACAGTCATCCCATTTATTACTATCGCTCACTTCACTGAAAACTAAATAAAAAATTGCTAGTTTTGTAAGCAACTAGTGTTTTCGGTAGCCATGTCACAATCTTCCAGTCATGAAATAAAATATGATAATGGACATTTTACAATAAATGTCAACCACTATGGATCATAAAGGGTTAGATTGTCTTCTATTTAATAACGTATATGGTTTGTTAACAAAGTTGGAAAATAACAATCAGTGATCTTTTTTCGCTCACATTTTACAATAAATGTTTATTAGATCCGTATATAAAGACGTAGATATGTATTCATCTTATTTATTATTATCGCCCACTTCAATCATAAACTAAATAAAAAATTGCTAGTTTTGTATGCAACTAGTCTTTTCGGTAATCATGTCAGAATCTTTCAGCCAACAAATAAAATATCGTAACGCACATTTTAAAATAAATGTCATATTGTCATCCACCATGGATCGCAAAATGGTAGATTTCCTTCTATTTAATAGCGTATATATTTGTTAATAATCTCCTATTTTCAAAAAAGAATAAGAAAACTAAATTTTTTTCCGCCTAAACACTCTTAGTTATAAATTGGGCCTGTTTTTTGTTGGAGTATGTATCCTCAACAATAGTGCGATCACATATTTAAATCTCATATTAAGAATACGTAAGGAATGATTCATTATATAGTCAACTGATCATCATTAATTGGTAATAATTGGCTAACTAGAGTTTGACATTACTGTCGTTTGACGGTGGTGGTCAGTTGATCCCTTAAGGTCACACCTAAAGGACAATTCCCTTAATAGACAAATTGATTAATTGTATGATAATACAAGTTGATCAATTCCTTAAAATTGAACAATTCATTTGTGAGAAAGAATATTGATATCTTATTGTAATGGGATTAAATAAGATTTATTTTAGTAATTGAAATACTTTATTACTAAAATTGATTATTGTTTGTGAAACAATTTAGATAAGAATGAATGGTCAATTATAATTACAATATGTTGTGATTTATAATTATATGACTCATTTTATTTGTGTGATCAAGTATCACTAGTCAATTTATTGTATGTGATTTAATTAATTTATAAAATGATATTTATTTGATAAATATGCATTAAATTAATTAATAACATGTAACATACTACATGTGACATATTGTATAACTAATGACAAATTGACAAAATAAAATGGTAGTCCATTTTATGAAGTGGACTGAAATGGAGGGAGTAGTAGTGGGTTGTGGTTATTTTATTTTATGTGATAAAAGATATATAATCATGGCTATTCCTTAATAGCGTTAAAAAACCTACACTACTTTCTTACACACCTATATTTTGGAGAAAGTAAAAAGAAAAAGCAAGATGCCAATTCTTGGCCTTGTCCCCGGCCCTTACCTCCTCTATATGAGAAATGGTTCTCATTTTTACATTCATTCATTCACTCTACATGCAAATATTCAATATTCTCTCTACCTCTCACAAAACAAGTTTTAGAACTTAGAATTGTTCATCATAAATTCTAAAACACAATACAAAATTACTAGTGTAGTAATAAGTGTATTATTAGAATTAATTTTAAGGGTACTATTATATTAATCTAGTTAATTAGTATACTAGTTTAAGGGATTAGTTTTGGGTGCAATCAAAAGAGGATCTCTACATTGGTATTTTCGAGAATCATCCAACATATTATAGCTCAAGAACAAATAAGGAAGGTGACCATATTTGTGCCCTTAATTTCGAGCCACTCAACAATGTAAGGGACATTGTTTTTCCTTATTAATCTCTTATTTTGTTATGCATGCACTAGATCTAAAGGACAAATATTAAGAAGTTAATTAGTTCATTATTAGAAGAGTCTAATAAGAGGTATATGAACCTAACAAGTGGTATCAGAGCATAGGATGTTGCATGCATAATCAGTTTGGTTTTTCCGAGTTAAATATAACTTAATTAAAACTAGAAATTTGTGATTTATAAGAGTAAGTCACGAAATTATGATGCATGTTATATATTCTGGTCCAAAAAATTATTTTAGGTCATTTTTTATGATTTATGGTAATTTATTGCTCATTTTAATGATTTTTAGTGATTTTATCACATTTTTATGAGTAAAATGGACTTTTATTCACTAAAAATAGTTAAATATAGTTACTGGACGTGATTTTTTAGTATGACCTCACATGAATATTTTATGTATTGTATGTAAAATTTCATATTAATGTGATTAATATTTCATGATTTATGATTTTTATATGATAAAAATGGCATAAATAGAAATTAAATGACTAAAAATGGCTAAACTTAGTTTCTGACCTTGAAACTTTTATATGATGTCACATGCATATTTTACTAATTATGTGTAAAATCTCGTATTAATTTGGTTATTATTGCATGTTTTATGATTTTTATGAAATAGAAAAGGATTAAAAGGAGGTAAAATGGTTAAAAATAGTTAAACTTCGAACCAGGCCATGAAATTCTAATATGTTGTCACATAAATGATTTACACACTGTATGTAAATTTTTAGATGAAATGATTCCATTTTGCATGATTTATGAATTTTTAGTGTAAAAATGGCATAAATAGTGACTATTTTAGCATAAATAGCTAAAACGAATTACATGGCATGAGATGTTTTATGAGATAAAACCGATAAATTGAAACTATATTTTCTCGAAATTAATTCGAAAATTTTAACCATGATTTTTGGACATTATGAGTGTCATGAAAATATTCCAGAATGTTCAAAAATTTAAAATTCAAATTTGAAATTATTATAATTTAATTTGTATTTATTTCATAAATGTTATTATTTTAAGGTAAAAAATGAGCATAAAATTTAATCAAGTTGAATTATTGTCAAAAATTGAGTGATGACTAATTTTTGAGTCCTAAGAGTAGTAAGATAATTAACTAGAGCTTAAATGTGATTTAAGTGTTAATTTGTGATTTTAAGAAGTTATTATCACACATTTCCATAAAACCGGGTTATATAAACGATATAAGTTAAATAGGGCGATTTGGCATATAATTTGGCATGATAGATACATATTATAATGCTGCATATTTCAATTGTTGAATGTCTTTTATTTATATAATTTTGAATTATGTAATTTTATCTTAGTATGGCCTTAGTTTTAATCGATATTGCCCGTAATGAAAGGGAATATTGATCCGGTTGTAATTTAATGTGATCTCGTATCACTTTTACTAGTTTTTCATATTACAAATGTATAATAGGAATAGTTTTGTATTTTTATCATTATTTGTGTGGACGCGGGCCCACGGGGGCGCTTGGGAAACAAGCGTTTACATTTGTGGAGTCGCCACCAATTTATTGTGGAAAATTGGAAAACGTTCGAATACCTCGTGTCATGCCAAGACACAAAGTAGTCACATGAACACCAAGAACTCGTTACCCTTAGCATTCTATGTCTAGAATGACTCTCGTGGATGCCAATGAACACGGATGTTCACAGAGATCTAGAGTAAGGGGTGAGGGTACGTATTAGGAAGCTCCTTTGATCGAACACCTAATCCCGCCCGCCTCAATAGCGGCCTCTACTAATGATTAGGGAAAATTGTCTATACGCGATATATTGTCGATTATATGCATGCAGTGCAACATCCAACGTCTTAATCCTAGCATGTGAAGAATTAGACTAAGTCGGTTAACACGTAATTTAATCATACAATTGGGTCGAAGTTGGGATTTAAATTGATTACATGTGAAGGCATACAAGTGATACAATAAAAGAAATACAATAAAATTACAATAAAGAAAATTACAATAATTACATTGGATTAAATTATTTATGTCGAAAATACATCTAAAACGGATAATTTGAAAAAGAAAGAATAAATAAATAAACGAACAGATTATGGATGATAATACGAATAATAGTTAATTAAATACGTAATTAATAAACTAGGTCAAAGCAACACGGGAGTTCAGGGACAGAAATCAACCAAGAACAGGCGCAGCAGAGCTGCGTCCCTTGGAAGAGGCGCAGCAGTTGCTGCGTCCGTTCCTTGGCTCAGTTCTGGCTGTGAAGCCGGAATTGCAAGTTGTTAATGTTCGTTAGTGATTTTAATGATCGATTAATAATATTTGACTCGGATGAAAGTGATTAGCAGGTTATTTACATGTGATTAAGGGTCATAAAAACAACAAACATGGATAAAAACTAAGTAGGACGAATTATTTGCAGGATTAATAAGGTTAATTAACAAATTAGCAAACTAAAAAAATCAATTAGGCCAAACAAGTTATTAATGACGAATTAATGATGGTGACGATAAACAAGAGGTGAAAAATATATTAATGACGAATTCCAGAGACTCAATATTGATGAATCAAACCTCTAAAACCCGAATTTGATTTTAATGACAAAAACCCGCAAATATGAATTACTTAGGATTTAAGTCGGAAATTAAAAGATGAATTAATTACTAATGAATTATTTACATGTTAGAATTATCGTGATCAAGTTATTGTGTCGATGAAACAATGAACAAACAAAGAAAACGAAAACGAACAGACGACAAAAGACTAAGGAAGAAGAAAGGAAGCAGGAACTGCGGCAGCCTCACGAAGAGGCGCAGCAGTTGCTGCGTCCTTTCTCGACGGTTGTCTCCTGATAATCCGTAAAAAGGGTTTTAAAACATGGTTTTACAAATCTGTTTTATACATATTTTCGACATAAACCTTACAATATGATTGCAAAAATAAAGAACAATAAATAAAGTAAGGATTATACTCCCTCAGACTTACATGTTTGACGAAACAAGATGAACTAAGTATACGTTTAGTGATGCTCGACTCGAATGTACGACGAAAATGCCCTCGTAAGAGGAAAACGAACAAGATTGATTAAAGTTGATTATGGTGGAGTTGGTCAAATTGGTCGGTCATGCAAAACGAGGCTGGTACTCAGAAGGATCCGAGCTTACGTGGTCGAATGTTCAAACACGTAGACGCCAAAAAGTAAGAACGTGGTCTAGAATGCAAAAGGAGAAGAGAAGGGCGGACACTCGCGTGAGAAATATGTGAGACCGAAGGTCTCTATTTATACTAATCACACAGAGGAAATTAGGGTTTTCGGAGAAACTTTGGAAGTGAATCTCGAAAAGATATGAAAATATACGAAAAATACGCAGAAAAGGACTTGGGAAGAGGCGCAACACCTGCTGCGTCCTTTCCCAAGTGGATTCCTCCTGCGAAAGAAAGATTTCCGTGTTTTGGTTATGGAATAACGGATTAATCTTGTTTTCCTTAATATTTTGTGTGAATATTACGGGAAATTATTTGCCAAAGATTAAAAGATTGCGAAAATATGGAATAGAAATATCCGGAACATTCCAGAACATTCTGACTCGGTTTTAGAAAATGAAGACGGTTTTTTGACCCGGACTCCAAATGTACTCTAATTACTGCCAAAACGACCGTATCGGCACGTAGATGACAATTAAGAGGTAGACACAAGTGTTTGAGCGATCACTTGACGATAAATTTATGAACTGTCACAAATCATTCCGCGTACCAAACATGCGGCCCAATCATCACCGGGTGGTTTGCGGGAGGTGCAGAAATGAGGTATCTACAGAGCCCCCACTTTGACTGAGGCTTGGACAAGGCGAAAGTCCAAGTATAGCCATCAGGTCAATCGAAGATTACAACCTGACGACTATGGCGACGCGAGGCGGCTCAAGGGATCTGAGCCAAGGACCTGTCGTCGGGAACATTTTAGAGTCTGTCGACTATCGGGGAGGGTCGTTTAAAGTCCATTAGACTACGTAAGGAGGCTCGCCAGCCATAAAAAGAGACCATACATGAAATTCCTTGAAACTCCAGGGGAAACAAAACGCGATATTGGGAGAAGATAGCGGGACATAGTCTGGAACTGCTGGGAGAAATCTGCTTGTGGTCGGCTTCAAACAAACTTCGGAAGAGCTTGGGGTCGATGTTGATCTCCATGTCTCGAGAGAGAATACCTGTCGGTCGTGAACTCTCGCTGGGAGAGCATAATCGGGAACTGATCTCCATGTCTCGAGAGGGAATGTCTATCCGTGTACTCTCGCTGGGGGAACATAATATAGGCGTGTCGAAACACCTGTCAAAGAAGAAACGCTCGTTGTGACAAGCTAGGTCTTGGCAAAAATAGGGTAACATTTTGCTGTTGGCTTGGACTGCAGTTGGAGGTATGAACCTTCATTTCATTTCATGAAAGATCATTTCCTTTTCTTATCGAATCACGAAAGATCGTTGTTGATTATCTTGTTTTACAGGCGTGGGTGTACTCCTACTTTCCGGACCTCGCGCCCAAGAGGACGGAGCCGGTGGAGAAGGCCTATCCCGTTGTGAGGGATTGGGTGATGTGTTGCACGAGGAGTCGGTGGTCCTTCCACGACGTCTGTCGACGGGAGGTGAACGCTCTTCAGCTGGACGGCGTGAGTACTTTACCTTGCATTGTTTGTCTCTCTTCTTCTACTTTTAGAACTGATCATAAGAATGACCCTTCGTTTGCTTCTCTAGTAGATGCCCAGGCCTTGGGAGGAGTACGCTGGCGCTCCTCCCTTCGTGGCTGAGGTCCTTCAACCTAGGAGCTCAAGCCGGTTACTGTTGAGGACGTCGATGGGTCCTGTGTGGTACTTAGGTAAGCACTTGGCTCGTCAGTGCTCTCGGGACGTCTTGATGGTTCCCATCAATCCTCCTCGGACGATGTTTAGGGAGCCTTCTGAGGCTGAGAGGGAGGCTGACCTGGCTGGCGTCGGTGGCGACGCCCTCCTTCTTCCTGGTGAGGACTACTCGGCGTTCCTCTACGGGAGGTTGGCGTACTGGCCGGTTGTGGTAAGTGCTTTATCCTCTTTCATTTTTGATTATTTGAGAACACAATGAATGATCATCGGTTAATGTAAATCACCTGACTTTTCAGGAGGTCGAGGCGGCGGGCATCGAGCCCCCAGAGTACCCCGAGACCCTTAAGTACACTGACGCGACGGAGATGACGACGATCTCCAAGCTATGTGACTTTGACGTGGCGGTGAGAGATGCTGGCTTGGACGAGTGGCAGCATCTAATTCGGAGGGTGAGTCTCCTAAGTTGTATAATTTTGTGTAAGAACACATTCGCTCGAGTTTGTCCAATCGTTTGAGAATTTTCCTTTTGAAATGCAGGTTGCGCCATCCCGGTTCGTGGCTTTGTGGAGGGTAGCCAACCGGTTGCGGTTCTTGTTTGAAATGATTGACATGAGCCAGTTCTTGTTGCTTTTAGAGGGAGCGCGAGCTGGAGCGAGAGCTTGCCCAGTCCCGAGTGTAGAGAGCTCGCCTGCTGAGGGAGCTCGAGGTCCGCGACGCCGAGGTTGTTGCTCTCGATGCGAGAGTTGCTGAGCTAGACGGCGACCAGCAGTAGCTTTTTTTGTTGCTTCTTGTTTTTTGGCTGTATTTTTGTAAATTTTGTAGATTTTAGGACCCACATTATGGACATTTGGATTTTGTTTCGGGGTCGAGCCCCCAGTTTGGTGTACATGTACTCTCTTGGTTGTATATATGATGGCATGAGTGCCTTTGCTGCTGGGTTGCTTTGTTTGTACCTGCAGGTTAGCTCTGAACAGGTTTGGTAGATGACGGTTTACGCCGTCATGCTGCCGAAATTTACATAGAAGTCACATAGAACATACATTTGTACACATGGCCTAAATTAGCGCAAAACAATGACTCGAAAATGCAAAATGCAAAAAATTTGCCGGAAATGACCGGACGGTAGGGAGAGTTACCCCCTAAAAAAATAAAAAAAATGAAACATATAAGTTTGAAATGTAATGTGGAAGGAGAGTAAAATGATTCCCCAAAAAAGAAAATTAAAGAGAAATGTATAAGTTTGCTAAAATGACGAAAATGTCGATATCGTATCGAAATGCGTGTCCGTGAAATTAGAAAACACAAAATATGGCAACCTGGCGTATTTACCAAAATAATAACCCGTATGAATAGGAAATTATTCGTTGAGGAATTTAGGAAAGATCCAACGCGGAAAATCACAGAAAGAAGGCTGAGGAAGAGGCGCGAAGAAGAGCTGCGTCCCTTCAAGAGGCGCAAAGACACTGCTGCGCTGTTCCCCATGCATCCGTCCTGACGGATTTTAGGAAACAGCTTTTAGTATAAATAGAGACGTCGAGGGAGGTTTTATTCACATAATTCTTCCGTCTCTCTTCGTCTTATTACATAAAGCTCACAAAATAAGCATACATCTGTAGACACCTCAAAGTTGTCTACTAGCCTTACGGGTACCCGATGATGAGGCTCAAATTTAATGACTAAATGGAAATTAACAATGTTATAATTAAAGGGTCTTTACGCTTATTTCCCGAGAAACCACTCATAATAGCACATAACCATCATATAGCCCATTGTTCCTATTCATCCCACTTCATATTATTAATCATTCGATATAAGCCGAGAGTGTTGTTTATGCAAATTACTCGAGTGACATAATATTGGCCCGAAACCAATAAGTTACAAAAGAGGCATAATCAAGTTGTTAGGCCCGTAGAAATTTGGACAATAAAAGCCCAATTTCTGTAAAGAAAACCCATGACAAAGCATGGCTTGGATTTCCCGGAAAGCTAAGAAAAGTTGGCTGGAGTTGACATATTCTATTGGTCTACAAAGACTATAACTCTAGAAGGCCATTACAAGATAAAAAAAATAGTAGCTAGGAGATAAGTTTGTGTTTGGTGCTTATCATGATATTTGGCTATTACTCAATGTGCAATTCAAGTCAAATTATGACACGAGTAGCCTACTATAAATATGGACTTGATCAGGCAAACAGAAAGGGGGACAAAACACAATTCCACGAACACAATACTACGAAACACAATAATTTTCTCATAAGATCGGCAATTCCATACTCTCGCAAATCATCCGTCTCAAAATATACAATCCCA
Source organism: Silene latifolia (assembly GCF_048544455.1). Lineage (NCBI taxonomy): Eukaryota > Viridiplantae > Streptophyta > Magnoliopsida > Caryophyllales > Caryophyllaceae > Silene > Silene latifolia. Next base: position 86,394,044 of record NC_133526.1, read on the forward strand.
GTTTCAAATCAAATTACATACAAACAAATCGTCTTAATTTTCATATAAGCGCATAAGAGCCAATAATTTATGTTGTATTTTTTATATTATAAAGATTACAAGTATGTAAATAATACAAACAAAGGCACTAAAATAGAAATGAAAACAATATAAGACGGTTTATTACACCCAATCGAATCGTGTTGAACACACTTTCCTTAGAGTATTTCGACCCTATAGCCTTTGGGTATCACGAAATCTCCGTAGGATAAGACGATTCCTTTTTCTAAGGCAAGAACAAAGAACAATGAACAATAAGAGGGTTGGTTTATACTTTGTTAAAATGTCAAATATGAGATGCACAAAATGTTCGTATGTTTTCAAACATTCAGAAAAGTTTATATACGTGCAATACATACACATGCATAACACACTTATTGAGAGGATAAGGATGTTGGTTTTAATGCCAACCAATCATTAGTTAATACAACCGAATGATAACTGCCAAAAACACATGCACACATGCGCGAAAATGCAGAGAGGCAACAACCCCTGTCGGGGATATGTAACCCCGATCGGGGACGTAGCAAATTTGATAATTGTCAAATTTGTGCTTCTCAATTTTCGTCAAGTATGTGAAATACTTTAACCCCGAGTATATAATCCCGATAGGGGACTTAATATACTACGACAACACTTTTATAGTGTCCCTTATCCATTATAAACATGAACTCGATATACGATTATATGAGCATACACTCCGTATTCCCGACTCACATTATATCCTTTACGAGCTCAAACCGATTTGACATAAGAAACCCGAATACACTTAAATGTACTTGTGATCAAAATCACCAACATTCCTCCCCCATTTAAGTGTATCCCTTGTTTCAAAATAAAACAACAAAGCAAACAAGTCTAGGCATAAATGAAAGTGTCCCAAGGATTGAACTTCCACATTAGTATATTACACATTCCAAATATTCGAGAATCAAGGTGTCCCACGGATTGAACCTTTCAACTCATATTGAATACATGACGATAATATACACATAGACTCAATAAACTCTTAAAGTTACAAACTTGACACTATTGACCGCCTTGTGTCCATATCCTTTCATGAGAGTATAGGAAGCCAAGTCCAAGCCTCTTGAAGCGGATACACTTCACACTCACATAGGTGAATCTTTCATCGTACACCTGCAAAATGCAGTTTGTCAAAGATTTCATTAAGAAGTATTAAACTTCAACCTCTTGTCATGCAGGTCATGCACATACCTTTCGGGATTATAACATGTGCCTCAATCTTCCACAATAAGCCTTCCACATTGAACTTAGCCTCTAAAATTTGTTAGAGGGAAGTTGGGTATCTTATCATAAAGATCTAGACGGACTTTAAACCCATCCCGATTACCGACTTTATAACCAAGTCCTTAGCTAATCCCTTCGTCAAGTGATCAGCCAAATTATGATGTGTCCTCACGAAATCAACGGAAATAACTCCTTGAGTAATCAACTCACGAACCGCGCTATGTCTAACACCAAGGTGTCTAGACTTTCCGTTGTAAACTTCACTATAAGCCCTAGCTAAGGTCGCCGAACTATCACAATGGATAGAAATAGGAGGAATAGGTTTGGCCAAACCGGAATTTCATAAACCAAATTCCTTAACCATTCCGCCTCTTTACCGGCCGCAGCTAAAGCAATGAATTCCGACTCCATGGTCGAACTTGTTATACAAGTTTGCTTCTTCGAAGCCCATGAGATAGCTCCTCCACCAAGCAAGAAGACCCATCCACTAGTAGATGAATGATCCTCCATGTTGGTGATCCAACTAGCATCGGAATACCCTTCTAAAAACGAAGGAAATCCGACATAGTTCAAACCATAATCCATGGTTTGCTTCAAGTATCTCAATACACGTTTTACCGCAACCCAATGTTCAAGACTAGGATTACTTGTGTATCTACTCAACTTGCCAACGGCAAAGGCGATGTCGGGTCTTGTGCTTGTCATAGCATACATCAAACACCCAATCACTTGAGAGTACTCAAGTTGTGAAATAGCTTCACCTTTATTAGGCATAAGCTTAACACTAGGATCCATTGGAGTGTTAACCGGAGAACAATTTGCATGATTGAATTTCTGTAACACTTTCTCAATGTAATGAGATTGTGTCAAAGAGAATCCCTTGTTCTCACGCTTGATCTTTATACCAAGTATCACATCCGCCTCACCCATGTCTTTCATGGCAAAACTTGATGACAAATAGGCCTTAGTAAGGTCTACTTGATTTTGGTCGGTACCAAAGATCAACATGTTATCAACATATAGACAAATAATGACTCCATTACCGTTGTCATCAAATTTTCTATACACACATTTATCCGACTGATTTAGTCGATACTCATTGGATAAAACAACCTCATCAAACTTGTGATGCCATTGTTTAGGAGCTTGTTTAAGTCCATACAATGATTTAATTAATTTATAAACTTTATGCTCATTACCGGGCATAATAAATCCTTCCGGTTGTTTCATATACACCTCCTCTTTAAGCTCACCATTCAAGAATGCCGTCTTGACATCCATTTGATGGATCACTAGATTATTAATTGTAGCAAGTGCAATCAACAATCTAATAGTAGTAATGCGAGCTACGAGAGCATAGGTATCGAAATAATCAATCCCTTCCTTTTGTCTAAAGCCTTGGATAACTAATCTAGCTTTAAACTTGTCGATAGAACCATCAACTTTCATCTTCTTTTTGAAGATCCACTTGCAACCCAATGGTTTACAACCACGAGGTAAATCCGCAAGCACCCAAGTGTTATTGCCCATTATTGGAATCCATCTCATCATTCACCGCCTCTTTCCAAAAGGAAGAGTCATGAGACCTCATTGCCTCATCAAATGTCCTAGGGTCCTCATCAATGTGAAAACAATATGGATAATAGTTTTCACATCCATCCCTTGAACCTTCAACCAAATAAGTATGAAAATCGGGACCAAAGGATTTAGCAATCCTTTTTCTCTTACTCCTACGAATTTCAGGTGTTGCTTCTTGAGTTGTGTCATTGTCACTTCCCTCAATAGCTCCACTAGAACTAGGTACTAGATCCCTTGGCTTCGGCATTGATGAGAAACGACTCTCATCAAATATCGCATCCCTTGACTCAATTACGGTGTGAACCGAAACAGAATCATTAGGTTCAATTACATAGAACCTATAAGCCTTTGAATGCGCAGCATATCCAATGAATATGCAATCGATGCCTCTTTCCCCCAAGGTTTTAATCTTGGGATCGGGTAGTCTTACAACAGCCCGACAACCCCAAACTCGAAGATAATTCAAGCTTGGTTTCTTTTTGTACCAAAGTTCATATGGAGTGTCTTTATTCCTTTTGTTAGGAATCCTATTTAATAAATAGCAAGCCGTCAACATGGCTTTACCCCAAAATTCGTCACTCAAACCCGAGTAAGACAACATGGAATTAACCATTTCTTTTAGGACTCTATTTTTCCTTTCCGCTACACCATTTAATTGTGGTGTATAGGGAGGAGTTACTTCATGAATGATACCACTTGACTCAAAATATAATGGCTCATAATATTCACCACCTCTATCGGAACGCAACCTTTTAATCAAAACCGATTGTTGCAATTCCACTTCATTTTTAAAGACCTTAAACTTATCAATTGCCTCATCTTTAGTGTGAAGTAAATATATGTAACAAAATCGACTAAAATCATCAATAAAAGTCACTACATATTTTTTACCACCTAAAGACGGATAATTGCGAAAATCACATAAATCACTATGTATAAGTTCAAGCACATGTGAGATTCTAGACACATTACCAAATGATTGCCTTGTGATGTTTGTCAACATACAAGTATTACACTTATTAATGTTCATGTTAAATGATGGAATTAAACCATCTTTAGACATAGTGTCCAATCTTTTATAATGTACATGTCTTAATCTCACATGCCAACGATATTAAGTATCATTCATAGAGGAAGCAATAAATATGGAACTTTCATTTGGAACAACATTCAACATAAACATGGCATTACAATAATAACCAAATCCAATAAATACACCATGTTTAGATAAAACATACTTATTAGATTCATACACTTGTTTATAACCAAGTTTACTTAAACAACTACCGGATACAAGGTTCTTTCTAATTCCGGGTACATGTAATACATTATTTAATTTTATAATATTTCTGGAACTAAATTCCAACACCACCATGCCACGACCTACAATAGGAGCGGTAGACGCGTTGCCCATATATAGAACGGATCCATCCTTCACTAGTTCATAATCCTTGAACCAATGTCGATCCTTGCAAACATGATTGGTTGCCCCCGAGTCTATCCACCATGCCACTACATCATCCTGCACATAAAATGCCTTAGAAATTAATGGTACATAATTCACAACCGAATTAAAACCAATGTCTAAAATCTGACCTTGATTAGTGGGTGGACCTTGGTCATTAGACCCTTGTCCTCCTTGGCTAGTACTTGCACCCTTTTTATTTTTGTGCTTTCCAACCTTGCAATTTGCTTTCAAATGCCCGGTCTTTCCACAAACCCAACAAGCACCTTTCGGTGTCTTGTTAGACTCATCATTGGTGTTGTTAAAAGGGCAATTCTTTCCCTTAAATTTGTTCTTGAAACCCTCTCCCTTTTCCATCATATTAACGGAAGAGGATCCCATAACATCTTTACCTTTACCCTTGCCACTATCTTGCACCCTTAGAGATTCCTCTATGCGCAAATGGCTACCAAGTTGAACAAGAGTCAACTCTTCCTTTTTATGTTTAAGCATATATTTAAAATCCTTCTATGAAGGAGGCAACTTGTCTATGATACTAGACACCGAGATAGATTCATTCATCTCCATTTTATGTTGTGCAAATTGTCCCAAAATCCGGAGCAATTCATTGTATTGTTCCATTGCCGGTCTAGAATCAACCATTTTATAATTCATAAAATTTCCAACGAGGAATTTCTTACTAGAAGCATCCTCATCCATATATTTAAACTCAAGTTGATCCCATAATTCTTTAGCGGACTCAACATTTTGATAAATGTCAAAAAGAGAGTCGGACATACCATTCAAGATGTGACCGCGACATATGTAGTCATCATTCTCCCACTTGCTTCTCTTTCGTTGAATTTCCGCAAGAGTTTCATCCCCCACAATCTCCGGTACTGGAGTACTCAACACATACACAACCTTCAAAGCGGTGAGAAGGAAGTGCATCTTCTTTTGCCAACGACGGAAATCGACACCCTCGAATTTCTCCAACTTTTCAAACTTGGTAGTCATGTCCTTGATTGAATCCATTTCCAAATGCAGAGAATACTCTAAGAATGTTGTATTTTTTGTATTATAAAGATTACAAGTATGTAAATAATACAAATAAAGGCACTAAAACAGAAATGAAAACAATATAAGACGGTTTATTACACCCAATCGAATCGTGTTGAACACACTTTCCTTAGAGTATTTCGACCCTATAGCCTTTGGGTATCACGAAATCTCCGTAGGATAAGACGATTCCTTTGTCTAAGGCAAGAACAAAGAACAATGAACAATAAGAGGGTTGGTTTATACTTTGTTAAAATGTCAAATATGAGATGCACAAAATGTTCGTATGTTTTCAAACATTCAGAAAAGTTTATATACGTGCAATACATACACATGCATAGCACACTTATTGAGAGGATAAGGATGTTGGTTTTAATGCCAACCAATCATTAGTTAATACAAACGAATGATAACTGCCAAAAACACATGCACACATGCGCGAAAATGCAGAGAGGCATCAACCCCTGTCGGGGATATGTAACCCCGATCGGGGACGTAGCAAATTTGATAATTGTCAAATTTGTGCTTCTCAATTTTCGTCAAGTATGTGAAATACTTTAACCTCGAGTATATAATCCCGATAGGGGACATAATATACTACGACAACACTTTTATAGTGTCCCTTATCCATTATAAACATGAACTCGATATACGATTATATGAGCATACACTCCGTATTCCCGACTCACATTATATCCTTTACGAGCTCAAACCGATTTGACATAAGAAACCCGAATACACTTAAAGGTACTTGTGATCAAAATCACCAACAATTTACGACAAAATCGAAATTCATTCATAGTCAACATCCACATAGGCCTGAGGGTACCGACATCAAATAAGTTTTTCTTTACTCTTTCTTTTTATTGTCTTTTCTTTATTTTCTCTATTTATTGTGTAAACTAACCTATTAATTTGTCCTTGTAAATAATTGTATAAAGTTTGTTACTAACTTTCTTTTTTCTGTCTTATTTTCGTCAAATATATAATATTACAAATAAATAGTACAGGCCGTTAGTTTGATGGGCGATCCGGGTGCCTAACACCTTCCCTGATCGTACCTTTACCCCCGAATCCGCAATCTTTGGTTCAGACCGGAGTGACGGATCAATCCCCATTCCAGGGATCAAAAGGGGCCTTTTCCGTTAACTTGTTTTTGTATGTTTTTTTTTATAAAACTTACTGGCGACTCCATATTAATTACTTATTTTCAAAAAAAAGGAGATTTTTTCAGGGATCCCACAGTGGCGACTCCGCTGGGGAATAGTAAGAGGGTAAGACTCGAAATTATATGCGTATTATTGTATATTTGACGTTTTTTATTTACAAAGGCATATGGTTGTGTCTTGATTTGACAAGTTGGAGGAACTCGTGTGTTCACGTCTTAATGCGTGGCTTAATACCTATCAAATTGCTTCATGTGTATATTGCTGCCTAATTAAAAAATGATAAGTCCAATTCAATGTGGTCTAAAAAGCTTAAAATATTGTTAAATTGTACTTCCTTGTGCTTTTGACAATTTTCTTTGTTTTGGATTGTGCCGCTTATGCGGGTCTCATGCTATACTATGCTAAGCAGTAGGCAGGTAAGATAACTACTCTCTCCTTCTATGCTTATGACTTTAATCTTTTTTTTTGTTCACTTGTATGCTTTATATATATATATTGGACATGACAAAAAAAAGGCATAGGCTCTCCGTAAGTCAATATTATGTCATTTAAGCTACCCTAATTTACCCTCGGTAAAGTATGTTATATACTTAGGAGGTCCATTCGATCGACTAGGCCTTACACATATTTTCCACCTCATGACGTCGCATTTTGGCAACTCGTCTGGTCCATATGACTGGGGGAGCACAAAAGCGAGAGATACCCTCGTGGTATTTTAATGTTGTGAGTACCCAATTTCTTACCCACAAACCTAACCATAGATCCCGTAGATCCTTTGTCTAGGTCATGTTTTATGTATGTCTCATTTGTAAACATTGTGTCATGGCCACTAATTAATCTCTCAGATGAAAAAAAAATGACAAAAAAAAAATGACGTTAGAAGCATGCATTGCCAGCACCCTACATTGATAGTTTATGTTGTGAATAGAGCTTGGTTAAAATTGATGTTTATGCACCTCTATTTGCTCGTATAGAACAGTAGGGTATATATGAAAGTCCAACTTTTACATGTTCTCATGCATACTACATCATCTGCATATGGCATTAGGTTCCTTCTGACATCTGAGTATAGTTTTGCATCCCACATAGCCATAACTAATACAAAAGAAATAATACACACTGGTTGGGGTTTCCATAAGCTTCACATTTAATGAAAGTCCAGCATGTGCATTCCGTCTTTAAGAGCTAACACCCGCATCAGGTCTTTGAGGTCACAATAGGGTCTGATTTGCTTCTACATACAGTGTCATCCATAGGCTATCGTCATACTTGTTCTGCGTCTGTTTGCATATTACCATTCGATTCATCAGTACGGCATGCAATACTTACATCTACACAAATCACACCTTGCCTCAGTCGATGAGTCAATCCTGTACAAAAAAAAAAAACTAATCAGTAGTTGCATCAGTCCTATGTGGATCAAGCATTCAGTCCATTTCAATGTCAGATAAATAGAGCATGCATCCTAGGAAGTTAGACGTATGCATTCACCATAATTCCATTCTTAGCCAAAGTTTCATTTGGAGCATGCATCACATCATAGCACCATTCCAGTACACCAATAGTGCAACAATAATGCCCAATAGTGCAACAATAATGCTGAGCATGTAAAACATACAGGTCATCGCTAGTATTAGATACATGAGCATTCAATATATGTACTCCATTCTAGTCCTATTTGCTATAATAATAATAATAAAAAAAAATCATTTTCTAAGAGCTAAGATGTCATGATCTGGGATAGGGAGGAGTAAACGAGACCCTAATTTTAATAGCCACTCTAGCTGGGGAATAAAAGAAGGGTACAGGAAGACTAGACAATACCAACTCACATGTAGTTTCCATCAAAATTTGCTTAAATTAGGACCATCCAAGTCCTTTCTCAGTTGCAGATGTATAAAAAAAAAACTGAGTAAGAACAAACATGTCAATTGAGCAAGAAAAATCACTCTTATAGTCATATAATCTCATACGAGTGTTCCTGACATTACCTAAAAAAAAAACTAGTTTACATGTGTCTAATTAAGTTAGGACCATCCTAGTCCTTTTTTAGTTGCAGAAAAAAATGAAACAATGAGCATATGTCATTTTTATTAGTCAGTTGTTCTACTTTTTACCCTTAACTAGTAAAATAGATTTGAAATACTTTAGGTCGTATATTTTTAGTGTAGATTAATCGACTTCTTAGAATCAGCCTAAACGAGGGCGTGCATTTGACCATCTTTTCCATCTCTGTGGTGTGATAATTCCTTGATCGCCGTGTCTCTAACTAGGTGACCTATAGGTTTGGAGATTTCATCTTCCTACTTGATTCGTTAATTTTCCACACTTCATGTGACTACTAGTTTAAATGAGCACAACTCTCTATCTACCAAATTTGTCAATTTCTCATATCTCAAATGACCACTAGATGAGCACAAACTCATATAATCGACCATTTTAGCAAATATTATCATTCACTCCCATTGGTGCTAGAAAATTAGCTCAAAAATATTCAAACCAGATTCTCAGTACAACCGTGTCCAAACATACTAAATAAGACACGGGAGCGCGCACTCCGTGCTATTTTATAGGTGACCACTAGTCCCTTATAATAAACTAAAGATGTGAGTCCAATTACCAATACAAGCTGAAAAATACTCACACCAAAAACTCTCATATTAAGTCAACAAAAAGTTCCAATCAAAGTTGCACTTCAGTGTCAAAAGACTCAAACAGTCAAATTTGCAATCAAATCCAATGTCAAAAGACTCAAAAGATCACAAGACAAAAAAATCCAGCAAAATATGCAATTTAATCCCGTATCAAAAATCTCAAAAGACAAAAAAAGAGTTCCTGTAAAAAAGAAATTCCAGTAAAAAAAAAGACAAAAAAAAGTTCTAGTAAAAAAAAGACAAAAAAAGTTCCAGTAAAAAAAAGACAAAAAAAGTTCCAGTAAAAAAAGACAAAAAAGCTCCAGTCCAAGATGCAAATAAAAATTGAAGAGTAGTCACTTTTTCATTTCTCAGAGGAGTCAATTCCACAGTTACATTGTCTCCATACCTTTTGGGACGATCCTTTCATTCATTTAGGTGAGTGAGAGAGGCACACAGATCTCCAGTGTCTTCTAACACCATAGACCCTCCTACTCCATTCCATTTATCACCCTCGTTTAGCATCTAAGAATTCGGTGGATGTATTAGTTTTGGGTAATTAGTCGAGCTTGTTACTATAAAGAAGGCAAAACTCATATTACAATATAAATCTCAAATTCCAAGGTGAGGAAAAATTCCAAGGTAAAAAAAAAAACGGCACAATCATGACCCACACCAGGTCGGAAAAAAAAAATAAACAGAAGAAAGACCTGAACAGGGGGCTACCACAAAACATATAGTGATGAGTTTCAGTTAAGTTAAGTTCAGTTAAGACTAGGAGCATAAGGAAACACTCAGCGCACATGTTTGACTACATTTGGACGGCAGTCTGACCAATAATATTGTAAGGACTTACAAAGCAATGACAATTCAATAGGCACAACACCTAAGCAGCTAGGAGTAGAGTACTATGTCCCTTGCCCAGATCATGCTCAATAGCACGTTTTTAAAAAAAAATTAACAGGACTATAAATGAGATGTGTCATGTGTCCGTGGTCTAGTTTAGGAAAAGAATGCATTGTCAATTAGCTAGTGTTTGTCTCCATTGTCTTAAGTACATTAGCATCTTGCATCATTAGCATCATAAGCATTCTAATTGCATTATCAGCATACTGCTTGCATCTTACATCATAAATTATTTGCATTAATGTCATAATTGTGGAATCAGTTGAGTCGTATTATCAAGCATACTACTTGATTCGAGAAATCGGTAAAACCATAAAACCAAAAATATAAAAAAACAAAAAAAAGAGCATGGATTCAACATCAATCGACTAAGAAAGGGGAAGCACCCATAATTTGGCCAGAAGCTATGTATCAAGCACACAACTTGACTCACAAGACCAGTAAAACTATCAGTTCAATCGTATAATCAAGCATACGACTTGACCAGTAAAGAAATAAAACAAAGAAAAGAGGCATAAATATGAATCAGTCAAAAAAGAGACGGAAATACTCACAGCTGGATTGGAGCTGGTGCCAAGAAATATTTTCGAATGTCACAGCCAAGGGTTCGACAATGCTCCATCAACAGTCATCCAGTCGCCAATCAGGGGCTCCAATGATGGCTATGTCGGCACTCCTCCGCTGATCTTGTCCCAAATCAGGATAGTAAGCTTGAGCAACGATGGAAAATTTGAAGATAATTATTTAAAGAGTATAAGTTCAAAATCAATCAACAAAGCAAAGGAGGCGCCTACTTCAACGATGCTTCGCCATCAGTTATCTGGTTACCGATCGGTAGCTCAAATGATGGCTACAACTTTCATCCCATATCAGGAGCTAGGGGATCGACGGTGCCCCGTTGTCAATCATTTTGTCCCTAATCGACATGCCTGTGGCGGCCACGACACAAATAACGGCTAGTTTTGTTCCATATCAGAGCATCGAACTGATTTGATTTGTTCCTCCCCATAGGCTAATTGGAAAAGCAGAAAACAAAAGAATTGAAAGAAGATCAATTAGGGGAAGTCAAAGTTTGGTCGGTCAAATATGAAAGAAGCCAAATGGAATTTTCTTTATCCTAATCCTATAGTACAAAACCCACGATTAAGTGGATAAGATTGGTCCACTAATTATTTCTCGTCTTTTGTTTTGCGACTTTCAAATTCGAGTTTGTAACTCAAATCTTACGCTCTTATATAATTTTACGAGTTAAATTTTAAGATTTTAAAATTTTAGTGTGTAAAATTGGATTTCACAATCCAGCTATTTTTAAAATATAAATTTTCAAATCCTTGGTTTGCGCCTCGATGACATTTATTCCGAGCTTCTTAAAATAAAATTTTCTAACTTTTTCTTTGCGAAATAAAATTTTGCAATTTCTAAATCAATCGATCGGCGGGCCCTGACACGCATCTTAGTTTGTAAAATAAAATTTTGCATTCTATTCCTTCTTTCAAAATAAAATTTTGAAATCCTTGGTCAGTCAGCGCCCGTACGTTGAGTTCTTAAAATAAAAATTTCTGAACTTGCCCTTTTGCGAAATAAAATTTTGCAATTTCTAAATCAATCGGTCGGCGGGCCCTGACACGCATCTTAGTTTGTAAAATAAAATTTTGCATTCTATTCCTTCTTTCAAAATAAAATTTTGAAATTCTTTGGTCGGCAGGCCCTAACATGCATTTTGAGTTCTTAAAATCAAATTTTCTGAACTTGCCCTTTTTGCAAAATAAAATTTTGCAATTTCTAAATCAATCGATCGGCGGGCCCTGACACGCATCAAAGTTTGTAAAATAAAATTTTACGATCTTATCCATCCCTTTTCAAAATAAAATTTTGAAATTCCTTGGTCGGCAGGTCCTGACATGCATCTGAGTTCTTAAAATAAAATTTTTTTGAACTTACCTTTTTGCGAAATAAAATTTTGCAAATCCTACTTTGTAAAATAAAATTTTACATTCTAAACCCTTTTCAAAATAAAATTTTGAATCCTCGGTCGGCGGGCCCTGACACGCATTCGAGCTTGTGAGATCAAATTTTGCAGGTTCACCCTCCAGCTAAAAAAAGTTTAGCTATTCCAGACCGGCGAAACAAAGTTTTGCCATGCCAGTTTCCAGAATGGTGAAACAAAGTTTTACCAGCTTCATTCCAGATTGACAAAACAAAGTTTTGTTATGCCAGTTCCAGACCATCTGAACAAAGTTTGGCTATACCAGTGAAACAAAGTTTCACTATGCTGCTGCATCAACGAAACAAAGTTTCGTTGCCTCAGTTCCAGTTTCATTCCAGATTAGTAAAACAAAATTTTGCTAAACCAGTTCCAGATTCCAGCTACTCCAGACAGGTAATATAAGAGGCCCAGGTACGTTTCTTAACCTTTATCTGTCCCGACCGGACTACTTTGACCTTCGTCTTACTCAGACTCGGTCAAAGTGGGGGCTTCTGTAGACACCTCAAAGTTGTCTACTAGCCTTACGGGTACCCGATGATGAGGCTCAAATTTAATGACTAAATGGAAATTGACAATGTTATAATTAAAGGGTCTTTACGCTTATTTCCCGAGAAACCACTCATAATAGCACATAACCATCATATAGCCCATTGTTCCTATTCATCCCACTTCATATTATTAATCATTCGATATAAGCTGAGAGTGTTGTTTATGCAAATTACTCGAGTGACATAGTATTGGCCCGAAACCAATAAGTTACAAAAGAGGCATGATCAAGTTGTTAGGCCCGTAGAAATTTGGACAAGCCCAATTACTGTAAAGAAAATCCATGACAAAGCATGGCTTGGATTTCCCGGAAAGCTAAGAAAAGTTGGCTGGAGTTGACATATTCTATTGGTCTACAAAGACTATAACTCTAGAAGGCCATTACAAGATAAAAAAAAATAGTAGCTAGGAGATAAGTTTGTGTTTGGTGCTTATCATGATATTTGGCTATTACTCAAGGTGCAATTCAAGTCAAATTATGACACGAGTAGCCTACTATAAATATGGACTTGATCAGGCAAACAGAAAGGGGGACAAAACACAATTCCACGAACACAATACTACGAAACACAATAATTTTCTCATAAGATCGGCAATTCCATACTCTCGCAAATCATCCGTCTCAAAATATACAATCCCAGTTTTAAATCAAATTACATACAAACAAATCATCTTAATTTTCATATAAGCGCATAAGAGCCAATAATTTACGACAAAATCGAAATTCATTCATAGTCAACATCCACATAGGCCTGAGGGTACCGACATCAAATAAGTTTTTCTTTACTCTTTCTTTTTATTGTCTTTTCTATATTTTCTCTATTTATTGTGTAAACTAACCTATTAATTTGTCCTTGTAAATAATTGTATAAAGTTTGTTACTAACTTTCTTTTTTCTGTCTTATTTTCGTCAAATATATAATATTACAAATAAATAGTAGAGGCCGTCAGTTTGATGGGCGATCCGGGTGCCTAACACCTTCCCTGATCGTACCTTTACCCCCGAATCCACAATCTTTGGTTCAGACCGAAGTGACGGATCAGTCCCCATTCCAGGGATCAAAAGGGGCATTTTCCGTTAACTTGTTTTTGTATGTTTTTTTATAAAACCTACTGGCGACTCCATATTAATTACTTATTTTCAAAAAAGGAGATTTTTTTCAGGGATCCCACAACATCATGAATACTCTCGAAATTTGTCTAAAAGAATGGACAAATGAATTTTCTAATGTGGATAAACACGACATGGGTGCTTATAATTTTGGGTCGCTTTTGAGCTTGAAGCTGATCAAGGTAGTCAAACCATTCCTAGATGCTTACCTTGATTATTGGGACCCGAATTTTCACGTATTTGCCTTCCCTGGAGGCGAGATTTGCCCATTTCCCGAGGAAATTGCTGCGATTGGTGGTTGGGACCCGGAACATTTACCTGCTATACCCTCCACTTCTCAAGGGTATAGGAACAAGTTTAGGGACTTGCTTGGGTTGGCAAGAGCTGATGTTGACCGTCTTGTGACTTCTAAAGGAGTGCGAATGTTGGACTTCATTGATCGATTCATGAATAGGGCAGATCCCACTGTCTCTTATGTTGCGAGGTGGAGGGCATTCGGATTTTGCCTATTACATGTATACGTTCTTCAAGGGCATGTTGATGAGGATATGAGAGGCGACCCTCGTCTCTTGAGCTTGATTGAGCAAATGGAGCTGCGCAGGAGCCCAGCTTGTCTGTGCTTAGGAGAGATCCTATTGGGTTTAGATAGCAAGAAAGCCAATCGCGACCTTCCTTACTTGGGAAGTCCCATTATTTTGCAGGTAAAAGAACTCTTTTTCTCTTTTTTCTTTTTTTCTTTTTTTTTCGTTTTTTTTAATACCTGCTTTTGGTAGGTCTGGCTTATGGAGCGTCTTCGATTGATCGAGCCCCCAGTTAATGTTCCTACTTATCATGCTCGCTAAATTGCAATGAGGACCAGGCTTTACATGGTGGACTTCACTCGAGTTTGCAATTAATAGGAGAACAAAGTGAAGAGTGAAGATGGCCCCTTAATTAGATGGATCGTACTATAGTGGCATCTCAAATCTGTCACTGGAGTATCTTCTTTGGATCCTACCCGATCTGTTCGCATTCCCGGCTTGGAGTTTATGATATGCATCTTCCCGGAGAGGTTGATGAGGCAGGTTGGATTGAAGCAGATGATCCCGAAGCTTGACGCTGTCCCGCAGACTGCCGTGGTGCGTACTACTGAGAGTCGAAGAGAATGGGCCATCAAATGGGCTTAGAGGAACATTTGGTTCTTGAATTCTTCTATCAGTGCTCTATGGGTGTCAGATTCCTATCTGCGGTGGAGGAAAGCTACTACTCCGGAGAAGCGTGAGAGATTAAGAAAGCGCGAGCCTGTTGACTACAAGGTTCGCGAGGTGGAAAAGGAGAAGGAGAAGCATCTGACTGAGGGAGAGGAAGAAGCCGGGTTTCGAATTGTTCATCCTTCGAAGAAACCGAAGACTTCTCCTGTCGTCGAGATGGTGGTTGATAAGAATGGCAAAGTAAGACCACTAGAGAGACCATTGGTGATTAGGTCGGAAGTGGCGCAAGAGCGTCTGGCTCGAGGTCGGGACAAGAAGTATGATAGAAATGACAAAGGCAAAGGGAAAATAGAAGAATAGCCTGAGTCTTTATTATTATTTATTATTATTATTATTATTATAAGAAGAAGTTGGGGTTTTTAGAATCCTAGCCTATTTTTAGCATTATTTTATTATGTAACATACTATTATTAGAAATGAAATAAAAAAGGTTAATTGGTTATGAAACCGTTGTGATTTTCTTTTCATTATTCTTGTCGAATTTCAAATGCATTTGCAAATGTCCTTCTATTTACATTTAAGACAATTAAATGGGTTGTATCCCGTGAAGGATTGCCTACGTATTCATTTAAAAACAAATGAAATCAAACCCTTGCGCGTAGTTCGAGTAAATGTAAAAGAATAATTGTTCTAAGCAAGAGCTTGTAATGAACTTAGAAAATAAGCATGAGCTTTACTTACTCCTAAAATGCAATTTAGTTTATTTGATGATATGAGAATGAAAAATTGTCAAAGTGCAAGAGCAAGATGACATTAGCTTAATTCAGCTTGGCAGGCCGTTTATTCCGTGCCACAAGATCGACATGTGAGGTTACGTGAGGCGCATTTTTTGCTCCTATTCTAGGCATAGTAACGTTTCCGTTGGTCGAGGTTTGTCGGGTTGGCAATTTCGTTCCCATCTAGGTCTGTGATCCTAACCACGCCCCCTGGAAGTATGGACTTGACTAGGAATGGCCCGGCCCAATTGGGTTTGAATTTTCCTCGTGGATCGACAGGTAAGAGAGCTCTAATTGATTTGAGGACCAAGTCTCCCTCCTTAATGTTTCTTGGCTTAACCCTTTTGTTGAAGGCTAATTTGATACGTGCTTGGTATGTTTGCACATTATGTAATGCACGTAACCTTCGTTCATCCAGGAGGATGAGTTCTTCATATCTATCCCTCTTCCACTCGGCTTCTGGGATTTGACTTTCGAGTAAAATACGCAAGGATGGTATTTCTAGCTCGACTGGTTGTACGACTTCCATGCTATAGGTCAAATAGAAAGGGGAGGCCCCAGTGGGCGTCCTAACAGACGTACGGTATCCCCATAAAGCAAAGGGTATCTTGCTTGGCCAATATCTATAGTTGTCAATCATTTTCTTGAGAATCATGACAACATTTTTGTTTGTTGCCTCTACCGCGCAATTGGTTTGTGGTCTATATGGCGAGGAGTGGTGATGCTTGATTTTGTATTTGGCTAGCAATTGTTCAGTCTCAGCTTGGAAATGTGATCCATTGTCACTGATGATCTCATGTGGGCAACCATATCGACAGATAATGTTGGTTTGTATGAACTTTGCCACGTTCTTGGCTGTAAGACTGGTGTAGGAAGCCGCTTCTACCCATTTGGTGAAATAATCGATTGCTACTAGGATGAAACAGTGACCTCCTGTTCCGGCTGGAGTGATCTTGCCGATGATGTCAATTCCCCAAGCAGAAAATGGCCAGGGAGATGTCATGGTGTAAAGCAATGAAGGAGGGACATGTTGCACATTCCCGAAGATTTGGCAATTATGGCAATGTCTAACATATTTGATGCAATCAGATTCCATCATGGTCCAATAATATCCTAAACGTGTGATTTTCTTTGCCATCATGGGTCCACTCATGTGAGAGCCACATTCTCCATCATGGACTTCTTCCATCACTTTCCGTGCCTGTGAATGATCAAGACAACGTAGGATTAAACCAAGAGGTTTTCTTTTGTATAGTTCTCCTTGCATAAGAACGTATTGGGAAGCTAGCAAGCGTATGGCACATTGTCCCCTTTTGTCCATTTCTGGTGGATAGGTGCCATTGAGCTTGAAGTTTAGGATTGCTTGGAACCAATGTTCCTCCGCAATTTCCTCTTCATCGGTGATTTGGTGCACATAAGCTGGCTCTGATCGTCGTTCGATGCATAAAGGCATTTCTACCATGCTATCCGGCATATTAATCAAAGATACAAATTTTGCAAGAGCATCTGCAAATTGATTTTCTTCTCGAGGTAGATGTAGGTAGGTCACTTGATCGAAGAATTGGGCAACTTGGTCTATTTTGGCTTGATAGGATGCTAAGCTTTCGCTCCGAATTTTCCAAGATCCCGTAATTTGATTGATGATCAAAGATGAATCCCCATGTACTCGAAGATTCTTGATGCCTAAACTTACTACCGCTTGCAATCCAATGAGACAAAGCCAGATTCTCGCAAAGATTATTTGTCACCTCGAAGTCGAGTTTGACAGAGATTGGTGTATGCTCGCCTTCAGGAGAAATGAGCAACACTCCTATTCCAAATCCTCTTAAATTCGATGCTCCATCAAAATAGAGGTCCCAGGAGTCTACATCTGTTTGGAGTATATCCTCATCCGGAAACGACCAGGTGTCTATCGCTTGTGTATCATTGATGGGATTTTCTGCGAAGAATTCGGCAACGGCGCACACCTTTATAACTTTCAAAGGTACATACTTGAGATCGAACTCTGAGAGCATCAAAGTCCATCTTGCTAAACATCCATTGAGAACGGGTTTCTCGAAGAGGTATTTGACAGGATCCATTTTGGAGAATATTTTGACGGAGTAGCTAAGCATGTAATGGCGTAGCTTCTTCGTTGCCCACACAGGAGCGAGGCATGTCTTCTCGAGTGGTGTGTATTTGTACTCTACTCCAAGAACTTCTTACTAAGGTAGTAGATGGCTCTTTCTTCTTTTCCTACAGTTTGAGCTAGCATGGCGCCCATGGCCGTTTCAGTTACCGTGAGATATAAACCAAGAGGTTGATCTCGTTGAGGTGGCATGAGCACTGGTGGTTTGGCTAGTATTTCCTTGATTCGTTCAAAAGCCTTCTGAAAGTCATCATCCCACATGGAGTGATCTGTTTTCTTTAACTTCTTGAAGATAGGTTCGCAGATCATGGTGAGTTTTGATATGAATCGACTTATGTATTGCACCTTGCCTAGGAATCCTCTAACTTCTTTCTCTGTTTGAGGTTGCGGCATTTCGATTAGAGCTTTGATCTTGGAAGGGTCTATTTCTATACCTCGTTGGCTAACGACGTATCCCAGGAGTTTACCAGATGTCACTCCGAATGCGCATTTCTGAGGGTTGAGCCTCATGTTGTACTTCCGTAGCCTTGAGAAGAATTTGCGAAGGTTCGAAATGTGTCCCTCTCTTTCCTTGGACTTGACAATCATGTCATCTACGTATACCTCAACTTCTTTATGCATCATGTCATGTAAGAGCGTATTTGCGGTGCGTTGGTATATAGCTCCGGCGTTGATTAACCCAAATGGCATAACCGTGTAGCAATAGGTTCCCCATTTAGTGACGAAGGCGGTCTTATGCATGTCTTTTATGGCCATTTTGATCTGGTTATATCCTGCGTATCCGTCCATGAAGAATAGCAACGCGTGATCCGCCGTATTATCCACTAATATGTCGATATGTGGTAGAGGAAAGTCATCCTTAGGACTCGCTTTGTTTAAGTCTCTAAAATCAACACAAACGCGGATTCTCCCATCCTTTTTGCGTACGGGTACTATGTTAGCTACCCAGTCTGAGTACTCGGAAACTTTGATGAACCCGGCTTTGAATTGTTTATCGACTTCTTCTTTGATCTTGAGAGCCCATTCTGTCCTCATTCGACGAAGCTTCTATTTCACGGGTTTGAAACCTGGTATGATTGGTATTCTATGCTCTGCGATGTCCTTGTCGATCCCTGGCATATCTTTGTAAGACCAAGCAAAAACGTCTTTGAACTCGTGCAGGAGGTCTATGAAATTAGCCCTTTCAGTAGGGCTCAAGGTCGTCCCTATCCTATGTTCTTGGGGTTCTGGTTCAGTTCCTACATTGATGGGTTCAGTACTTTCTATCACTGGTCCCCCTTCCCCCTCTTGTAATATTTCTTTGGCTATGTAGGGAGGTATTTTGATTGAGTCTGGGTCTGGGTCATCCTCAGTATCATCGTAAACAGAATTGCATTCAAGATAACACGAAGAGTAAGCAGAACCTGATTTATTCATTTTAAGATTTGAGAAAAGTCCATCTGATCTGTAGTCAGTGGCGGTAAAGGGACAGCGGTTAGGACATTTCTCGAACTACTGTTGCTATTTGACACTAAGCTAGGAGAAACGAGGGGAGTGGGAATGACGATAGGAGGAGACTCTCTAGGGACTTCTCTAGACTCCGACTCTGACTTCGAATCTAACTCGAATTCATCGTCTTCTGGTTCTTTTTTGAACATCTCTCCTTCTCCAGTGGTGAGCTTGAAGAGTCTTCCTTGATTGTTTGTCCACTTGATCGATTTTCTCCATCCTTTTTGCTGATTGGTGTTGGTTTCTGTGCCCAGTGTGGTAATGATCTCATCTATGACGCTTTCGGCGCTCTTGATTAAAGGAAGATCCTGGAGGTAGGCATCTTCCTCGTTATCCGTCCATATCCCATTGATCACCTCTTCTTTTGGGGAGATAAGATGTGAGAAATCTAAGGTAGATTCGTCACTTGTAATCATCAGAACTCCAAGTGGATTCTGAGTGTTGTTAGGCTTACCTCCAGGTGGTATTGGCAGGCGACCGTCTTCAATCATATCTTGAAGTACATTTTTCAGCTTTTAACATTTTTCTCTATCAGGTCCCTTACCCCTATGGTATTCGCAGTATGAATTCTCATCCCAGAACTTGGATTTCTTTTCTGGTTCAGGTGTAGGGCCTATGGGTTGAAGTTTACCCAGCTTCATTAACCTTTTCAGAGCGTTGGAATATGTGTCCCCTAGATTTGTGAATTTCCTTGGAGGGGTACTCTTCTTAGATTGCTCGGGAAGGTTAACTTCATCAGTCTTGCTAGTAGAGCCGTAAGAACGACTTGTTGAGGCTTGATATCCACGACCTATCGTTTTGGACAAGAGCCCTTTACGGATGTCATCTTCGATCCTCGTCCCTAGTACGGTTTAATCTTTGAAGGTCTTGATGTTTTGATACCTCAAATGATTTGCATAGATGGGCTTTAGGTTGTCCACGAATTTCTCCACGAGGGTGGCTTCATCCGGACGTTCAACAAATTGAGTACTAGTCTTCCTCCACCGACTTAGGAAGTCGGTGAAACCTTCTTTGTCATTTTGGGTAAGAACCTCTAAAGTGCGCATGTTGACCTGGATTTCAGCATTATCCGCATATTGTTTAGCAAACTCGATTGCGGCATCATCCCAGGTAGCGATTTTCTTGTGCTATAGCGAATAGAACCATTGTTTTGGGATGGTGTCAAGAGATGAAGGAAAGATCCTTAAGAACATCTCGGGTTTAATGCCTTTGATAGACATGTAATCCTTGAAACCACGGATATGGTTCAAAGGGTTTTCATGCCCCTTGAATTTAGGGATATCCGTCATGTTGAAGTTGGTTGGCAACTTGGAACTCACGGCCTCATATTTGCGATTGTTCTCCCTATAAATGTCATCCCCTTTGAGATACATCAATTGCTCCTCCAAGTATTGGAGTCGTTTCTCAGCTGCAGTCATACCTATGGGAGGGTTTTCGTCCCCGAAGTTGTTCACAAATTCATTAGACACTTCACTTTCTCGAGCAGGCATCCTCGTTTCCACGACATATACACTTGGTCTTGAGTAACTTGGAGACGAGCTAGCGCAGATAGGATTTGATCATTACCATTATGGAGTTGGTTGAAGTTCACGTCGCTTGTTTCAGGCATCTTGGAAACTGAATAAGAGATCGACGACGAATCAAGACGCGATCGACCATTCTAGCACACTTACTCGAAAAGAAATGTTTTGACTCGTGAAGTGGGAGTGTGCCACTTGTGTCAAGTGAGTTTTGAGGAAATGACAAAGTTTGAAAAATGTTGGTCCTAGTCAACTTTAGTGTAGTTGTAGGAGTGGACTCGAAGTGAGGTTTTGAAATGGGTTTTGAGGCCCGAATTTTGACTTGACAATTGGACAGAGTTTCGACTGGTTTTGCGCTAATATTAGGCCCAAGTTTCGAAAATTTTTCATTTTAAAGAAGGATTTTGATTTTACAAAAATCGTCATGGTTTGTTTTAGAAATGGTGATCACATATGGTACAAACATTATACAAGCATTATAACGGGATGCTGAGTGCATTTAAAAGGGTTTTGGTATAAAGGGTGGGTTGCCATACCGAACAATCAAACCCGAAGTTTGTGGAGAGGTTCGTACCAAACAAGAGTAAGGCCGATTCCTAGTCCATTTCCTCAAGTAGTGAAAGTCCTTGATACAAACAAGAGTAAGTACCATGGTATGGATGACGTCAATCGCTATCCATCTTTGGGCCCAAATAAGAATTTGGACTGTCTAGACGAGACGATTGATCGAATGGGTTGGGTTGGGCCTAGGAAGGCCGAATGAAACGATCTAGGAAGACCGAGTTATGAAAAACCGACAATTGTCTTGTACAAACTATTCCCTAACCTTGTTCAAGTTTCACCCTTTTGGCTACACGTAAGTGTATTATCCCCAGCGGAGTCGCCAAACTGTGGACGCGGGCCCACGGGGGTGCTTGGGAAACAAGCGTTTGCATTTGTGGAGTCGCCACCAATTTATTGTGGAAAATTGGAAACCGTTCGAATACCTCGTGTCATGCCAAGACACAAAGTAGTGACATGAACACCAAGAACTCGTTACCCTTAGCATTCTATGTCTAGAATGACTCTCGTGGATGCCGATGAACACGGATGTTCACAGAGATCTAGAGTAAGGGGTGAGGGTACGTATTAGGAAGCTCTTTTGATCGAACACCTAATCTCGCCGGCCTCGATAGAGGCCTCTACTAATGATTAAGGAAAATTGTCTTTAATCGATATATTGTCGATTATATGCATGCAGTGTAACATCCAACGTCTTAATCCTAGCATGTGAAGAATTAGACTAAGTCGGTTAACACGTAATTTAATCATACAATTGGGTCGAAGTTCGGATTTAAATTGATTACATGTGAAGGTATACAAGTGATACAATAAAAGAAATACAATAAAAATACAATAAAGAAAATTACAATAATTACATTGGATTAAATGATTTATGTCGAAAATACATCTAAAACGGATAATTTGAGAAAGAAAGAATAAATAAATAAACGAATAGATTATGGATGATAATACGAATAATAGTTAATTAAATACGTAATTAATAAACTAGGTCAAAGCAACACGGGAGTTCAGGGACAGAAATCAACCAGGAACACGCGCAGCAGAGCTGCGTCCCTTGGAAGAGGCGCAGCAGTTCCTGCGTTCGTTCCTTGGCTCAGTTCTGGTTATGAAGCCGGAATTGCAAGTTGTTAATGTTCGTTGGTGATTTTAATGATCGATTAATAATATTTGACTCGGATGAAAGTGATTAGCAGGTTATTTACATGTGATTAAGGGTCATAAAAACAACAAACATGGATAAAAACTAATTAGGACGAATTATTTGCAAGTATAATAAGGTTAATTAGTAAATTAGCAAACTAAACAAATCAATTAGGCCAAACAAGTTATTAATGACGAATTAATGATGGTGACGATAAACAAGAGGTGAAAAATATATCAATGACGAATTCCAGAGACTCAATATTGAGAATCGAACCTCTAAAACCCGAATTTGATTTTAATGACAAAAACCCGCAAATATGAATTACTTAGGATTTAAGTCGGGAATTAAAAGATGAATTAATTACTAATGATTTATTTACATGTTAGAATTATCGTGATCAAATTATTGTGTCGATGAAACAATGAACAAACAAAGAAAACGAAAACGAACAGACGACAAAAGACGAAGGAAGAAGAAAGAAAGCAGGAACTGCGGCATCCTCACGAAGAGGCACAGCAGGTGCTGCGTCCCTTCGAAGAGGCGCGGCAGTTGCTGCGTCCTTTCTCGATGGTTGTCTCCTGATAATCCGTAAAAAGGGTTTTAAAACATGGTTTTACAAATCGGTTTTATACATATTTTCGACATAAACCTTATAATATGATTACAAAAATAAAGAACAATAAATAAAGTAAGGATTATACTCCCTCAAACTTACATGTTTGACAAAACGAGATGAACTAAGTATACTTTTAGTGATGCTCGACTCGAATGTATTTCGAAAGTGCCCTCGTAAGAGGAAAACGAACAAGATTGATTAAAGTTGATTATGGTGGAGTTGGTCAAATTGGTCGGTCATGCAAAACGAGGCTGGTACTCAGAAGGATCTGAGCTTACGTAGTCGAATGTTCAAGCACGTAGACGCCAAAAAGTAAGAACGTGGTCTAGAATGCAAAGGGAGAAGAGAAGGGCGGACACTCGCGTGAGAAATATGTGAGACCGAAGTCTCTATTTATACTAATCACACGGAGGAAATTAGGGTTTTCGGAGAAACTTTGGAAGTAAATCTCGAAAAGATATGAAAAGATACGAAAAATACACAGAAAAGGACTTGGGAAGAGGCGCAGCAGGCACTGCGTCTCTTGGAAGAGGCGCAACACCTGCTGCGTCCTTTCCCAAGTGGTTTCCTCCTGCGGAAGAAAGATTTCCGTGTTTTGGTTATGGAATAACAGATTAATCTTATTTTCCTTAATATTTTGTGTGAATATTACGGGAAATTATTTGCCAAAGATTAAAAGATTGTGAAAATATGGAATTGAAATATCTGGAACATTCCAGAACATTCTGACTTGGTTTTAGAAAATGAAGACGGTTTTTTGACCCGGACTCCAAATGTACTCTAATTACTGCCAAAACGACCGTATCGGCACGTAGATGACAATTAAGAGGTAGACACAAGTATTTGAGCGATCACTGGACGATAAACTTACGAACTGTCACAAATCGTTCCGCATACCAAACATGCGGCCCAATCATAACCTGGTGGTTTGCGGGAGGTGCAGAAATGAGGTATCTACAATTTGTAATCATGGAGTTTCTTCAAGACGGTACCATTCGGAAAGGCGTTCCGAAAAAGACAGTGTTCTTGGGAGGCGTGCCACTTGAAGATTAAAGGGACTAAAGGAGTTGGTTTCCGAATATGTAATAGATTATTTGATTTTCTATTTTAGGAAGGCCATACTAGGAATTTATTATTATTGCTTTGCATTTATTTTAATATGTTGCATGCGTTGCCAAATCGCCATAACAACACATGCATTTCATATCGAGTCATCGACCGTGTCAATTATAATTATCGTAGTTCACCGCTTTAGTTCACTTAAAACGTGATAGATAATAAATTGACACGACCTCTCACAAATTAATAATTGAGAATTAGCCTTACCAATAGTAGAAACCATGAGTCCCAATTTCATAAGGAAGTAGGCTCGTCTCACCGGGGTGCTAAACTTGTTACGTTGGGTAAGTGGGTAATAAAATGTTATTACATCGAAATTTGGATTGAGCTCAAAGAAAGTATTCGTGACCGTAGTCGCATGTGTTCCGAGCTAAAGATAAATATTAAAGTATTTTTTATCGACCGAGTGTTCTAGAAGTAGAATCGATTAAAGAGTTAATCCACCGAGTTATATTGATAAGGGATGAATCGGTTCACCGTGCCCGAATTAATATGAATTTGGATCTCGGAATCATTTATAATATTTGGGTAGAGGTCACTATATAAATGCATAAAACTTGTTTAAAATGTTTACAAGTATTGTTAAAACGATAGATGTTTATTAATTCTTTCACTTCCTATTTTGTAGTCAAAATCGTTTTCTCAATTGCAATGGAAACTCCAATCACACCCGCAACCACTAGCTCAAACACTCTTACCAATGTTAGATGGCTCTGATCTTTCATGGATCGTTGTAAGTTAGAATAGAATAGGTCCAATTTCGCCGATTGGGACGCGCAACTTCGCTTGGCCGCGGAGGGCGACGACAAGCTTCGTTACCTTACCGAGGCCTCTCCCGTCACCTAATGCTAGGTCTACCCCCGCTACTAGGGAAGCCTATGAGGTTTACCAAAAGGAGTTGGCCGCGATCAAAAATGTGTTGATCTTGTCAATGGAGGCCGAACTCCAAAGAATTGCTATAAAGATCAGCACCGCTCATGAGATCTATACGAAACTTGTGACCATGTTTTCACGAGCTCCAAGGATCATTCATTATGAAGCGGCATCTGCATTCTTTGATCTCAACATTAAGGAGGGCCAAAAAGTTAGCCCTCATGTGCTCAAGTTGATGGAGCATGTTGAGACTCTAAAATGCATAAGGTAGAGATTCCCGAGGAACTCGTCATTGACCGAATTCTTCATTCCTTAAACAAGGTTAAGGCATATGTTCAATTCAGGGTCAATTTTAATATGCAAAACTTGAAAGTTTTCCTTGATGACTTACACAAAATGCTTGTGCAAGCTGAGAGGGACATGGGGCTAAGTGTTAGCACCACCAAGGATGTGCTCAATGTTAATTAAAAGAGCAAAGGGACTTTCAAGAAAAGTGGCAATAAAGGAAAGAAGAAAACTCCCTACAAGAACAAAGGAAAGGCTTTTGAAGCTAGCTCCTCCAAGCCTAAGAACATACCCCGTCCGGGGACAAGTGCCACTATTGTTGTGGTGTTGGGCATTGGAAGAGAAATTGTTCAAAATATCTAGGCGATATTAAAGCTGGAAGAGTCATTCCAGTAGGTATATAACTATCCCTATCTTTTATGTTTCGATCACAACTTTGGTATGTTGATACAAGTTGTGCAAGTCGAGAGGGACAAGGGGCTAAGTATATTTACTTTAAGGCGAGGGTTTCTTTAAAGTAAATAGAGCTTTAGAGTACTTAAATGCATATATTGACATGAAGATGTTGATCAACATAAATTATGTTAGGAATCGCCACAATTAATTTTGATGAAGAATGTCAAATGATATTAAAAGTTGGCTTTTCTAAAATGAGAATTTAGAGAAGGAGGTGTTTGAAACACAAAACCTTAGATAAAGATCTAAGAATCCTAACATATTATGCGTGGCTTTCTTAAGTGATCCCAGGATGGTCTTAAGCAAGCATTAAAGGATTATACTTTTCGTTCATGTGATAATAGAGAATGGTATTGTTCACATGATTGAAGAATCATGTTTATACATGAAGTTAAGTGGGAACTAAAATTATTTTTCCAATGTCTTACATGTTGAAGACATATTACTTATTGAGAATAATGTACCAATGCTCTCTTCTGTCAAGAGTGATTGGGAGACTAGTAAAAGGTGCGATCAATTTTAGATTACCGAATCTATGTGAGAGAATATTGTCATAGACTTGAGAGGCTTATGATGATAAGATCTTTCATATTTATTTAACATCAACAAGGTTGAGTAGGCTATTCATGTTGATGAAAGCGGAATTGCTATGATGGAGTCATAGTCGTTTACTGAACCTATTAAGCTGTTGATTACATGAAGTTGATTCCTAATGTTTCCGCCATTGGAACAATCATGTAAGCCAACAGACGCACATGCCATGGTGTAACATATGCTTAAAGCATGATAAGTCAATAGCAAGTTAATTTGAATGATGACTTGTGAAAGCCTTAAAGAACATCTTTGAGATTCTTGAGAAAAATTAAGGATTCGTTCATATGTTTGAGTGATAAAATAAGTTATGTGTTGAAGGGTTGCACAAACTTTAGTTTTCAAACCGAAAAGGATTTGTCGAAATCCTAGGCTGTTTTTATTGACTTAGGAGTAAGAGACTGGAAAAGTGTTTTAATTTCATACATTGCAAATTCTACAAAAGGAATCTAAGTAAATTGTGATAAAATGGTCAACGTAGGGAATGAGAGTAGATTCCTCTACCAATGACTTTATCACAAGTTATGTGATAACAGTGGGAGCATATTTCAAGTTAAAGAGCCTAAGTCTAGTGAGAAGACTAAACAAATACTTAGAGATAAATTCAAGTTATTAGAAATAACATTGAATGGAAGGAAATAGCAATTCATAAA
Source organism: Silene latifolia (assembly GCF_048544455.1). Classification (NCBI taxonomy): domain Eukaryota; kingdom Viridiplantae; phylum Streptophyta; class Magnoliopsida; order Caryophyllales; family Caryophyllaceae; genus Silene; species Silene latifolia. Next base: position 86,421,170 of record NC_133526.1, read on the forward strand.
GTGGGATTGTATGGATACATGGTATATATCCACTAGCCAAGCTTTTATTGCATTTCAACTAGTGTAAAAGGTACACTAAAGATTATAAGATATGAAGTAGTAATAGTGTATTGACTATTCATATATGATAATCGCATTTATTGTTTGAGTTTTATTAAACTCACCCATTACCTTGTTATATCCAAATGGGTTGTAGAGACAAATTGAACCCCATTAAAGTGAACTGGATTAACATAGTATTCACCCCTGGTTACTTGAAGGAAGTGACGTCTCGAAGTAACTAGAGTGTGATGCGATTGATGGCAAGTTCAAGTGCCATAGAGTCATATGGAATGACTAGTCGATCACATAGGCAGACTGTGTGGGACATTCTGTCGGGCAGTGACCGCTTATAGATTTCTGGTAATTCATAAAGCCTGGTCGTGGCAAAAGGTACTATAGTATTCTTATGAGTCAATTCTTTTGACTAGAGACTATTCGCCCAAGTTGACACAAAATTCTGATTGACTTTGATTTATGCTCTACGAGTGTCGTAGCTGAGGTCAAATGAGTATATTTTGGATTATGATGAACTGTGGCTAAACAAAGGGAATAGTGCGATAGGAATTGTCCACCACCTTGTCAGGGTTATTTGAAATCTCAAGGCCACTCGAGGAGTAGTGAACTGGAAATGCGTGGCCACGCTCGGAAAGTATCTATGGTAGATAATTCCGGTCAGACAGTTACACTCCAGATCGAGGAAACCACTCAAGATATGATGAAGTGCAAGTACGACCTGCGAGACACCTTGTATTGAATGGGAGATTGTAATAGGAGAAGAGAATTGGTGACGCACACTTGTCTCGGACAAGTGGGAGATTATTGGAGTATGTGTCCTTAACAATAGTGCGATCACATGTTTAAATCTCATAAATCTCATATTAAGAATACGTAAGGAATGATTCATTATATAGTCAACTAATCATCATTAATCGATAATGATTGGCTAACTAGAGTTTGACATTACAGTTGTTTGACGGTGTTGGTCAGTTGATCCCTTAAGGTCACACCTAAAGGACAATTCCCTTAATAGACAAATTGATTAATTGTATGAGGATACAAGTTGATCAATTCCTTAAAATTGAACAATTCATTTGTGAGAAAGAATATTGATATCTTATTGTAATGAGATTAAAAATAAGATTTATTTTAGTAATTGAAATACTTTATTACTAAAATTGATTATTGTTTGTGAAGTAATTGAGATAAGAATGAATGGTCAATTATAATTACAATATGTTGTGAATTATAATTATATGACCCATTTTATTTGTGTGATCAAGTATCACTAGTTAATTTATTGTATGTGATTTATTTAATTTATAAAATGATATTTATTTGATAAATATGCATTAAATTAATTAATAACATGTAACATACTACATGTGACATATTGTGTGACAAATGACAAATTGACAAAATAAAATGGTAGTCCATTTTATGAAGTGAACCGAAATGGAGGGAGTAGTAGTGGGTTGTGGTTGTTTTATTTTATGTGATAAAAAGCAAGATGCCAATTCATGGCCTATTGTACCCGACCCCTGCCTCCTCTATATGAGAAATGGTTCTCATTTTTACATTCATTCATTCACTCTACATGCAAATATTCAATATTCTCTCTACCTCTCACAAAACAAGTTTTAGAACTTAGAATTGTTCATCATAAATTCTAAAACACAATACAAAATTACTAGTGTAGTAATAAGTGTATTATTAGAATTAATTTTAAGGGTACTATTATATTAATCTAGTTAATTAGTATACTAGTTTAAGAGATTAGTCTTGGGTGCAATATAAGGAGAATCTCTACATTGGAATTTTGGAGGATCATCCAACATATTATAGCTCAAGAACAAATAAGGAAGGTGACCTTATTTGTGCCCTTAATTTCGAGCCACTCAACAATGTAAGGGACATTGTTTTTCCTTATTAATCTCATATTTTGTTATGCATGCACTAGATCTAAAGAACAAATATTAAGAAGTTAATTAGTTCATTATTAGAAGAGTCTAATAAGAGGTATACGAACCTAATATTTTTTTGTGGATATTCTAAGCATATATTGGGCCTAATAAATAATCAATATATAATATATACTCAATATATGAGTAATAATATCTTATCAAATATTGTAACTTTTCATAATTGGGCCTTATGTATTTAACTCGTTATTATCTCATTTTTCCAATACATGTATTTTAAATATCACAAGTCGTTAAAACAACTAAAACAAAAATATTTTAACTGTGCGTAAAACATTCCTCTCTAAAAAAGAAAAATTTATTTTATATGATCGTTTTACAATAATCTATTGTAAGACAACCTTTTATTTACAAAAATAGATACACAAAAAAATTGTTGACTCATTTTACGAGGGTATTAACATAAAAATAATAAACAATTTTATAATAAAGTAAACAAAAAATATCATAACGTACATTTAAAAATAAATGTCATCCACCATGGATCGTAATGGGAAAATTGACTTCTATTTAATAACGTATATAATTGTTAATAAAGTTAGAAAATAACTAACGATGATCTTTTTTCATAAGTGTTTATTAGAACATCTGTATATACAGACGTAGATATGTAGTTATCTCATTTATTACTCTCGCTCATTTCAGTCACAAACTAAATAAAAAATCGCTAGTTATGTAAGCAACTAGTTTTTTCGGTAGCCATGTCAGAATCTTCCAGCAACCAAATAAAATATCATAACGCACATTTTACAATAAATGTTATCCATCATAGATCGCAAAATGGTAGATTTCCTTCTATTTAATAACGTATATAATTGTTAATAATCTCCTATTTTCAAAAAAAAGAATTAGGAAACTAAAAATTCTCCCGCCTAAACACTCTTAGTTAGAAAATGGGTCTGTTTTTTTGTGGATATTCTAAACATATATTGGCTCCAATATATAATCAATATATAATATATACTTAATATATGAGTAACAATATCTTATCAAATATCGCAACTTTTCATAATTGGGAATTATGTATTTAAATAGTTATTATCTCTTTTTTCCAATACATGTATTTTAAATATCACAAATCATTAAAACAACTAAAACCAAAATATTTTAACTGTGCGTTCAACATTTCTATCTAAAAACAAATATATATTTTTTAAGGTCGTTTTATAATAATCTATAGTAAGACAACCTTTTATTTACGGAAATAGATACACAGAAAAAATTGTTGACTAATTTTACGAGGGTATTAACATAAAGATAATAAGCAGTTTTACAATATAGTTAACGAAAAATATCATAATGCACATTTTACAATAAATATCATCCATCATGGATCGCAAAGGGGTAGATTGTCTTTTATTTAATAACGTATATGATTGTTAATAAAGTTGGAAAATAACTACGACTAATCTTTTTACATAACTGTTTATTAGAACATCTGTATATAAAGACGTAGATATGTATTCATCTCATTTATTACTATCACTCATTTCACTCCAAACTAAATAAAAAATCGCTAGATTTGTAAGCAACTAGTGTTTTCGGTAGCCATGTCAGAATCTTCCAGCCAACAAATAAAATATCATAACGGACATTTTACAATAAATGTCAACCACTATGGATCGCAAAGGGGTACATTGTCTTCTATTTAATAACGTATATGATTGTTAATAAAGTTGGAAAATAACAACCAGTGATATTTTTCCATAAATGTTTATTAGATCCAAATATAAAGACGTAGATATGTATTTGTTATAACAGAAGCAAGAAAGAACTGATAAAAACAATAAAGAGACAAACGCACAGATTTACGTGGTTCACTAACGGTGTGTTAGCTACATCCACAGGGCAAAAGGGAGAGAGTTTTATTGATATGTGAGGAGTTTTCAGATTACAGATTCAGACGGTATGACTGTTAGGTAGAGGTTTAGAGAGTTTATATAATACTCTCTAAACCTAATACAGAATGACCTAATAAAGGCCCAAAACAAACCTAGCCCAATAACAGATACGGATACCGTTTAAGTTTCGGGGGCGAGACCCCCGCATATTTATTCGAAGCGGCGGTTAACAGAATCAAGGCACAAACCCAATAGTATTCATCTTATTTATTACTATCGCTCACTTCACTCTTAAACTAAATAAAAAAATCGCTAGTTTTGTATGCAGCTAGTCTTTTCGGTAATCATGTCAGAATCTTTCAGACAACAAATAAAATATCATAACGCACATTTTAAAATAAATGTCATCCATCATGGATCACAAAAAATGGTAGATTTTTAATAACGTATATAATTGTCGATAATCTCCTATTTTCTAAAAAGAATAAGAAAATTAAAAAATTTCCCGCCTAAACACTCTGAATTAGAAATTGGGCCTGTTTTTTGGTGATATTCTAAGCATATATTGGGCCAATATGTTATCAATATATAATATATACTCAATATATGAGGAAAAATATCTTATCAAATATTGCAACTATTCATAATTGGGTCTTACGTATTTAACCGTTATTATCTGATTTTTCCAATACATGTATTTTAAATATCACACATCGTTAAAACAACTAAAACCAAAATATTTTAACTGTGCGTACAACATTACTATCTAAAAACCAAAAAGTTTTTTTGTATAATCATTTTACAATAATCTATTGTAAGACAACCTTTTATTTACGAAAATAGATACAAAAAAAATTGTTGACTAATTTTATAAGGGTATTAACATAAAGACAACAAACAGTTTTATAATAAAGTTAACAAAAAATATCATAACGCACATTGTACATTTAATGTCATCCATCATGGATCGTAAAGGGTGAATTGACTTCTTTTTAATAACATATATAATTGTTAATAAATTTTGAAAAAACTACCAGTGGTATTTTTCATAAGTGTTTATTAGAACATCTATATATAAAGACGTAGATATGTAGTCATCTAATTTATTACTATCGCTCACTTCACTCAAAAACTAAATAAAAGATCGATAGTTTTGTAACCAACAAGTATTTTCGGTAGCCATGTCAGAATCGTCCAGCCAACAAATAAGATATCATAACGCACATTTTAAAATAAATGTCATCTATCACGGATCGTAAAGGGGTAGATTGTTTTATATTTAATAACGTATATAATTGTTAATAAAGTTGGAAAGTAACTACGAGTGATCTTTTTTCATAAGTGTTTATTAGAACATCTGTATATAAAGACATAGATATATAGTCATCTCATTTATTACTATCGCTCACTTCACTCAAAAACTAAATAAAAAATCGTTAGTTTTGTAAACGTCTAGTGTTTTCGGTAGGCATGTCAGAATTTTCCAGCCAACAAATAAAATATCGTAACACATTTTACAATAAATATCAACCACTGTAGATTGCAAAGGGATAGATTGTTTTCAATTTAATAACGTATATGATTGTTAATAAAGTTGGAAAAAACAACCAGTGATCTTTTTTCCATAAATATTTATTAGATCCGTATATAAAGACGTAGATATGCCTTCATGTTATTTATTAGTATTGGTCACTTCACTCACAACCTAAATAAAAAATCGCTAGTTTTGTAAACAACTAGTGTTTTCAGTAGCCGTGTCAGAATCTTCCAGCCAACAAATAAAATATGATATCGCACATTTTACAATAAATGTTAATCACTATGGATCGCAAATGGATATATTGCCTTCTATTTAATAACATATATAAATGTTAATAAAGTTGGAAAAGAACTAGCAGTGATCTTTTTCCATAAGTGTTTATTAGAACATCTGTATATAAAGACGTAGATATTTAATAATCTCATTTATTACTATCGCTTACTTCACTCACAGACTAAATAAAAAATCGTTAGTTTTGTAAGCAACTAGTGTTTTCGGTAGCCATGTCAGAATCTTACCGCCAACAAATAAAATATCATAACCCACATTTTATAATAAATGTCAACCGTTATGGATCGCCAAGGATAGATTATCGTCTATTTAATAATGTATATGATTGTTAATAAAGTTGGAAAAGAACAACCGATGATCTTTTTTCCATAAATGTTTATTAGAACATCCATATATAAAGACGTAGATATATTGTCATTTTATTTATTACTATCGCTCACTTCACTCACAAACTAAATAAAAAATCGGTAGTTTTGTATGCAAATAGTCTTTTCGGTAATCATGCGAGAGTCATTCAGCCAACAAATAAAATATCATAACGCATATTTTAAAAGAAATGTCATCCAGCATGGATTGCAAAACGTTTGATTTCCTTCTATTAAGCAACGTATATAATTGTTAATAATCTCCTGTTTTAAAAAAAAATAAGAAAATTAAAAATTTTCCTATCTAAACACTTTTAGTTAAAAATTGGGCCTGTTTTTTATGGATATTCAAAACATATATTGAGCCTGTTTTGTGGATATTCTAAACATATATTGGACCTAATATATAATCAAAATATGAGTCACAATATCTTAACAAATATCGCAAGTTTTCATAATTAGGTCTTATGTATTTAATTCGTTATTATCTCATTTTTCCAATACATGTATTTTAAATACTACAAATCGTTAAAACAACTAAAACCAAAATATTTTAACTGTGCGTAGAACATTCCCATCTAAAAGACAAATAGTTATTTTGTAAGGTCGTTTTACAATAATCTATTGTAAGATAACCTTTTATTTACAAAATATATATATAAAAAAATTGTTGACTAATTTTACAAGGGTATTAACATAAAAATAATAAGTAGTTTTATAATAAAGTTAACGAAAAATATCATAACGCACATTTAAAAATAACTGTCATCCACCATGGATCGTAATGGGAAAATCGACTTCTATTTAATAACGTATATAATTGTTAATAAAGTTAGAAAATAACTAACGATGATCTTTTTTCATAAGTGTTTATTAGAACATCTGTATACAAAGACGTAGATATGTAGTCATCTCATTTATTACTATCGCTCACTTCACTCACAAAGTAAATAAAAGATCGATAGTTTTGTAACAACTAGTGTTTTCGGTAGCCATGTAAGAATCTTCCTGGCAACAAATAAAATATCATAATGCATATTTTACAATAAATGTCATCCATCATGGATCGTAAAGGGGTAGATTGCTTTCTATTTAATATCGTATATAGTTGTTAATAAAATTCGAAAAGAACTACCAGTGATCTTTTTTCATAAGTGTTTATTAGAACATTTGTAAATAAATACGTAAATATGTAGTCATCTCATTTATTACTATCCCTCACTTTACTTACAAACTAAATAAAAAATCGCTAGTTTTGTAAGCAAATAGTGTTTTCGGTAGCCATGTCAAAATCTTCCAGCCAACAAATAAAATATGATAGCGCACATTTTACAATAAATGTCAACTAGTATGGATCGCAAAAGGATAGATTGCCTTCTATTTAATAACGTATATAATTGTTAATAATCTCCTATTTTCAAAAAAGAATTAGGAAACAAAAAATTCTCCCGCCTAAACACTCTTTGTTAGAAAATGGGTCTGTTTTTTGTGGATATTCTAAACATATATTGGGTCCAATATATAATCAATATATAATATATACTCAATATATGAGTAACAATATCTTATCAAATATTGCAACTTTTCATAATTGGGTCTTATATATTACATTTGTTATTATCTCATATTTACAATACATATATTTTAAATATCACAAACCATTAAAACAACTAAAACTAAAATATTTTAACTATGCGTACAACATTACTGTCTAAAAACCAAAAAGTTATTTTGTAAGATCGTTTTACAATAATCTATTGTAAGACAGCATTTTATTTCCGAAAATAGATACACAAAAAAATTGTTGACTAATTTTATAAGGGTATTAACATAAAGATAACAAGCAGTTTTATAATAAAGTTAACAAAAAATATCATCACGCACATTTTACAATAAATGTCGTCCATTATGGATCGTAAAGGGTAAATTGACTTCTATTTAATAACATATATAATTGTTAATAAACTTGAAAAAGAACTACCAGTGATCTTTTTCCATAAGTGTTTATTAGAACATCTATATATAAAGACGTGGATATGTAGTCATCTCATTTATTACTATCGCTCACTTCTCTCAAAAATTAAATAAAAGATCGATAGTTTTGTAAACAACTACTGTTTTCGGTAGCCATGTCAGAATCTTCCAGCCAACAAATAAAATATCATAACGCACATTTTACAATAAATGTCATCCATCATATATCGTAAAGGGGTAGATTGTCTTCGATTTAATAATGTATATAATTGTTAATAAAGTTGGAAAGTAACTACCAGTTATCTTTTTTCATAAGTGTTTATTAGAAATCTGTATATAAAGACATAGATATGTAGTCATCTCATTTATTACTATCGCTCAATTCACTCAAAAACTAAATAAAAAATCGCTAGTTTTGTAAACGACTAGTGTTTTCGGTAGGCATGTTAAAAATTTTCAACCAACAAATAAAATATCATAACACATTTTACAATAAATGTCAACCACTATGAATCGCAAAAGGGTATATTGTCTTCAATTTAATAATGTATATGATTGTTAATAAAGTTGGAAAAAACAACCAGTTATCTTTTTTCCATAAATGTTTACTAGATCCGTATATTAAGACGTAGATATGTATTCATCTTATTTATTACTGTCGCTTACTTCACTCACAAACTAAATAAAAAATCGCTAGTTTTGTAAACAACTAATGTTTTCAGTAGCCGTGTCAGAATCTTCCAGCCAACAAATAAAATATGCTAGCGCACATTTTACAATAAATGTCAACCACTATGGATCGCAAATGGATATATTGCCTTCTATTTAATAACGTATATAATTGTTAATAAAGTTGAAAAGAACTAGAAGTGATCTTTTTCCATAAGTTTTATTAGAACATCTGTATATAAAGACGTAGATATTTAGTAATCTCATTTATTACTATCGCTTACTTCACTCACAAACTAAATAAAAAATTGATAGTTTTGTAAGCAACTAGTGTTTTCGGTAGCTATGTCAGAATCTTACCGACAATAAATAAAATATCATAACGCACATTTTACAATAAATGTCAACCCTTATGGATCGCAAAGGGATAGATTATCTTCTATTTAATAATAAATATGATTGTTAATAAAGTTGGAAAAGAACAACCGATGATTTTTTTTCCATAAATGTTTATTAGAACATTCGTATATAAAGGTGTAGATATATTGTCATCTTATTTATTACTATCGCTCACTTCACTCACAAATTAAATAAAAAATCGGTAGTTTTGTATGCAACTAGGGTCATCCACCATGGATCGCAAAACGTTATATTTCCTTCTATTTAATAACGTATGTAATTGTTAATAAGCTCCTATTTTCAAAAAAGAATAAGAAAATTAAAAAATTTCCTGCCTAAACACTCTTAGTTAGAAATTGGGCCTGTTTTTTTGTGGATATTCAAAACATACATTGGGCCTGGTTTTTGGTGGAAATTCTAAACATATATTGGACCTAATATATAATCAATATATCATATATAATCAATATATGAGTCGCAATATCTTATCAAATATCGCAACTTTTCATAATTAGGTCTTATGTATTTCATTCGTTATTATCTCTTTTTTCCATTACATGTATTTTAAATATTACAAATCGTTAAAACAACTAAAACCAAAATATTTTAACTATGCGTATAACATTCCTATCTAAAAAACAAATAGTTATTTTGTAAGGTCGTTTTACAATAATCTATTGTAAGATAACCTTTTATTTACAAAATAGATATATAAAAAAATTGTTGACTAATTTTACGAGGGTATTAACATAAAGATAATACGGAGTTTTATAATAAAGTTAACGAAAAATATCATAACGCACATTTTACAATAAATGTCATCCATCATGGATCGTAAAGGGGTACATTGCCTTCTATTTAATAACGTATATAATTGTTAATAAAGTTGGAAAAGAACTACCAGTGATCTTTTTTTCCATAAATGTTTATTTGAACAGAAAAGGTCCCTAGAGGTAGAGAAAGACCGAGACAGACATGGTTGAGAGTGATAGAGCACGATATGAGAGTTCTGGGGCTTGAGGAGAGTATGGTGACGGAGAGGGCACAATGGAGGGAAATGTTACATGTGGATTTTTAGTATTTAATATTTTTTGTCAGATTTAGTACTTTTTTTTTTTATTTAATTTAAAGAAATTATATTATTTATTCTTCTCTCCTTTATTACATTGTTTTACCAAGCACTTTCTTATAGATTTTACCTGGTTCATTCCGGATCCTTAACTCTATTTCGGTTTTTAAAAATCGTTTTAATCTTTTCTCTCGATTTAAATTTTAAGTTTCTATAAAAGAAAGACGGAATTCGATTTTAAAACCCCTATGTTTACCTTGACTTTCCATTACATTTTCGTTCTTCCTTTTTGTTTTTCATCTTCCCTTTTTTTATTCGCATTTTGAGGCGTGCGTTCACCCATGGACGGTTCGAAATGATGATTCATGTCAGCCGACCCCAAATCATTTTAGGATTAAGGCTCTGATGTTGTTGTTTATTAGAACATCTGTATATAAAGACGTAGATATTTAGTCATCTCATTTATTACTATCGCTCACTTCACTCACAAATTAAATATAAAATCGCTAGTTTTGTAAGCAACTAGTGTTTTCGGTAGCCATGTTAGAATCTTCCAGCCAAAAAATAAAATATGATAACGCACATTTTACAATAAATGTCAACCACTATGGATCACAAATGGGAAGATTGTCTTTATTTAATAACGTATATAATTGTTAATAAAGTTGGGAAAAAACTATCAGTGATCTTTTTCCATAAGTGTTTATTAGAACATCTGTATATAAAAACGTAGATATGTAGTCATCTCATTTATTACAATCGCTCACTTCACTCAAAACTAAATAAAAGATCGCTAGTTTTGTAAGCAACTAGTGTTTTCGGTAGCCATGTCAGAATTTTCCAGCCAATAAAAAAAATATCATAACGCACATTTTACAATAAATGTCAACCACTATGGATCGCAATATGGTAGATTGTCTTCTATTTAATAACGTATATGATTGTATATTAAGCTGGAAAAGAACAACAAGTGATCTTTTTTCCATAAATGTTTATTAGATCCATATATAAAGACGTAGATGTATTCATCTTATTTATTACTATCGCTCAGTTCACTCAGAAACTAAATAAAAAATCACTAGTTTTTTTCGATAATCATGTCAGAATCTTTCAGCCAACAAATAAAATATCAGAACGCACATTTTAAAATAAATGGCATCCATTATGGATCGCAAAATGGTAGATTTCCTTCTATTTAATAACGTATATATTTGTTAATAATCTCCTATTTTCAAAAAAGAATAAAAAATTAAAAAATTTCCCGCCTAAACACTCTTAGTTAGAAATTGGGATTGTTTTTTTTTTTTTTTGGATATTCTAAGCATATATTGGGCCCAATAAATAATCAATATATAATATATACTCAATTATGAGTAACAATATCTTATCAAATATCGCCACTTTTCATAACTGGGTCTTATGTATTTAATTCGTTATTATCTCATTTTTCCAATACATGTATTTTAAATATCTCAAATCGTTAAAATAACTAAAACCAAAATATTTTAACTGTGCGTACAACATTCCCCTCTAAAAAACAAAAAGTTATTTTGTAAGATTGTTTTATAATAACTATAGTAAGACAACCTTTTATTTACGAAAATAGATTCAAAAAAAATTGTTGACTAATTTTACAAGGATATTAACATAAAGATAACAAGCAGTTTTATAATAAAGTTAACAAAAAATATTATAACGCACATTTTACAAGAAATGTCATCCACCATGGATCGTAAAGGGTAAATTGACTTCTACTTAATAACGTATATAATTGTTAATCCTATTCATTAAAAGAACAATCACAGAGATGATGTGTTAGCATGTGGTTTAAAGTCCATTATTTTATTTCTTAAATAAATGTCCCCACCCTTCCCCCCCACGTTCTCTCTTATCATTTTCTTCATAATCAATTTCTTTTGATGTAACAATTCACTTTTTGACTGTTTCTAATTACCTATTAATTAACTTGAATAAAATTTCCATGAATAACTTATATTAATACAAAAACAAATGAAATAACTTAGTCCACTAATTAAACTATACACCTTATTAAGCTAAAAAAACGCTATAATCTCATAAATTAATTCTTATTTTAAATTTGACAAAAAACCAATTAATCAGTAAATTGTTTAAAATAAATCATAAATCTCAAACTTCAAATGGAACAAAAAAAATTAAACTTTAGAAATTTGTAAATAAAGATATTAAAATTGATCGAGAATTTGGTATAATCTTCTCTGCATGCATGAATATCCAACACTTTTGACCCAATTCACGGCATTCATCAATCAACGATGTAGATCTAGTGATCAACCCACTTCAATAAATATATTTTGGACTATCTTCGATTCTTCACTATCAGCTTAATAGCTAATCACCTTACATATATAATAGTAGGTTATTAGATAATTGATATTTAACTGAAATAGTTATTAATTTTTGGAATAAAGTAAGAATAATGGAAGGTAAAGTTGAGGAGGGAGGAAGAAGAGAAAAAATTAAAATAGATTGAAAAATGGAGTTGATAATAAACGGCGGCTAAGGGAGTAATAGGGTTTAAGGGAGTGATATATGTTTAATAGGATCTAACAAGTAATTGGAGGTCTTGAAGAATTTGCGTTATGGAGGCACGACCCAATTTACCAATTGTAGGCTTGTAGCATAATGTCCTTCATTAAGGGAGAATAGTTTAAGACGGCAAAAATTTACCAAATGTCTATGGTTGTACTCCCTATAAATCACTACAATTTTTTTTGGAAAATAGTTTATTTACGCACAAATTTTTATTTAAAACGACACCATCCATATTAAGTTCAAGACATGTCAACTATTATATCACTTGTGTATATAAAACAAATACGAATGGTATGTAATTGATCCGACAAAACTTAAGACTGATAGGACCGTCTTAAGGGAGACATAGTGTTGTTTAGCTAGGATAAATGTAAATGTATGTATAAAAGTTTTTTTATACATAACTTTATTGATAGCCCGCCGTATACTTTCTTCTATTCAAGGTGAAGTTCCCTTTCATTTGTCTACTTTAATCAAGGGAGTGACTATGAACCACACAAATCACACTACCCGCACGTAATTAAATTTAGGTCACACAAAGCTTCCAAATAAAGAAATACGGGAGTTAAGTCGAATAAACCAAAAATGGAAATTAGGAGGATCACCTTAAATAAGAGGGAGTATTTTAATTAAATTATCTATACTTATATGATAATATGACGGAATTGCATATTTAACGGTTCGATGATATCATTTCAAACATGTGCAAGTTCAATTATCATTTTTGTTATTGTATGTGTTTCAGTAATTAACATTATTCCCCTTCATTCATCAAATTTTCTACATCTGTTTTTGGTGTGGATTTTTATTTTTATGACCTCACATACAAGTGACTTTTAAGGAGAGTACTTATTTTTGGTTAACCAACCATATAAACCCATTAAAGGAAACATAAATAATCAGTTGAATATACCGAAAAAAAGAAAAAAAAAATGTAAAGAATCTGATAAATTGGAGGAAATATGTACCAAATAAAAAATGGAAAATTATTATTTTAAATGTGCACGGGTCAAATTTTTCATTTTGTCCGTACATGGATTTTACAAATGTGCATAAGTTAGACTAAATGAAAAATCGGCTTGCCCATTTTCATGGGTCTCCAACTATTCAGACATGTGTAACAATAGAATAATTGTTAGAAACTCAAACTTAGCTACCAATAAGGATAGCTTACTATAATAACTGCTAATTGCAAATATAATTTATAATTCAAATATAATTTTTTTAATATGACTTTCATTTAAAATTGCTTAACCGAAAGAGGAGAGTGTTTATTACTTTATTTCAAAACTTCATTTATAATGATCTAAATTTAAAAGGAGATGGTTATTAATATAACAATAATCTTAAATATCAACTCTCTAAACAAATTTGAAACAACATACCGATGAAAATTAGAAATCAGGGCAAAATAATTTTTGTCGTCCTTTAATTTAACATATTTTAAGCCAATAAAACATACGCATTATTCATTTATCTTTGACCTAACGGGTCAAACGGGTTGAGTTTCAACCCTTAAATATTTATAATACAATTATACTCATTACTTATCAAGATTATTTTAAAGCATTTATAAATATAATATTCAAATATTAATGTTTAAATAATATTATTCATTTATCTTTGACCCAACAGGTCAAACGGATTGGGTTTCGACCCTTAAATAAGCTTCGTGTTCACGTCAAATGGGCTGAGTTTCCACGCTGAAATAATTTCCGTGTTCAGATCAATGGGTCAGGCGCGAGTCAACATGAATAAGTCTTTGGCCCTAAAAAGCAGGATGTGATGCATTAATAAATTGGAAGATGAATGTGTATACATATGAACGGACGATATTATTTTAACGTTGGTATCATATTTCATATATATTTTTAAAATTATTTATAGTAAGTAAATTATACGAGTATATAATATGGTATAACCTTTCGCCTTTAACCGTGCAGATCATAACCCAATTTTGACATGTACCTAATTTCATATCACAACTTGATAAGTGCAACAATAATCGTATCAATTTGTCAAATGTTATTTTTTGTTACCTACACCACATCATACTTTACGTAATATTTTGTGTTCATTTTTATCCATATAATTTAGTTTCATTATATAAGTCAAGTTTTTCTTCAAAAAATTCGCCCAAATAAAACACAAAATAGCAACTCAAACTTAGCTAATAAGATGAAATATCAGACTACAATGAATACTTGGCTAATCTAACTTACTGCGTCATTTATGCTACATAATATTACAACATTCGTCATGCACAAACCTGCTAATTGCAAATAAATTATAATACAAACTCAAAATCTTAAACACGACTTTAAAATATAATCATTTTTTTTTGTACATTATTTTATAAGAAAATTTATAAAAGCGTCCCCTGCAATTTGCACAGATTTAAAACTAGTAAAGTTGGAAAAGAACTACCAGTGATCTTTTTTCATATGAGTTTGTTAGAACATCTGTATATAAAGACGTAGATATGTAGTCATCTCATTTATTACTATCGCTCATTTCACTCACAAACTAACTAAAAAATCGCTAGTTTTGTAAGCAGCTAGTTTTTTCGGTAGCCATGTCAGAAAATTCCAGCCAACAAATAAAATATGATATTGCACATTTTATAATAAATGTCAACCACTATGGATCGCAAATGGGTAGATTGCCTTCTATTTAATAACGTATATAATTGTTAATAAAGTTGGAAAAGAACTACCAGTGATCCATAAGTGTTTATTAGAACATCTGTATATAAAGACGTAGATATGTAGTCATCTCATTTATTACTTTCGCTCAATTCACTCACAAACTAAATAAAAAATTGTTAGTTTTGTAAGCAAATAGTGTTTTCGGTAGCCATGTCAGAATCTTCCAGCCAACAAATAAAATATGATAACGGACATTTTACAATAAATGTCAACCACTATGGATCGTAAATGGGTAAATTGTCTTCTATTTAATAACGTATATGATTGTTTATAAAGTTGTAAAAGAACAACCAGTGATCTTTTTTTCATAAATGTTTATTAGATCCGTATATAAAGACGTAGATATGTATTCATCTTATTTATTACTATAGCTCACTTCACTCACAAACAAAATAAAAAATCGCTAGTTTTGTATGGGACACTTTGTCGGGCAGTAACCGCTTATAGAGTTCTAGTAATTCATAAAACCTGGTCGTGGCAAGAGCTACTATAGTATTCTTATGAGTCAATTCTTTTGACTAGAGACTATTCGCCTAAGTTGGCACAAAATTCTGATTGACTTTGATTTATGTTCTACGACTGTCGTAGCTGAGGTCAAATGAGTATATTTTGGGTTATGATGAACTGTGGCTAAACAAAGGGAATAGTGCGATAGGAATTGTCCACCCCCTTGTCAGGGTTATTTGAAATCTCAAGGCCACTCAAGGAGTAGTGAACTGGAAATGCGTGGCCACGCTCGGAAAGTATCTATGGTAGATAATTTCGATCAAACAGTTACACTCCAGATCGAGGAAACCACTTAAGATATGATCAAGTGCAAGTACGTCCTGCGAGACACCTTGCATTGAGTGGGAGATTGTAATAGGACAAGAGAATTGGTGACGCACACTTGTCTCGAACAAGTGGGAGATTGTTGGAGTATGTGTCCTCAACCATAGTGCGATCACATGTTTAAATCTCATATTAAGAATACGTAAGGGATGATTCATTATATAGTCAACTGATCATTATTAATCGGTAATGATTGGCTAACTAGAGTTTGACATTACTGTCGTTTGACGGTGTTGGTCAGTTGATCCCTTAAGGTCACACCTAAAGGACAATTCCCTTAATAGACAAATTGATTATTTGTATGACGATACAAATTGATCAATTCCTTAAAATTGAACAATTCATTTATGAGAAAGAATATTGATATCTTATTGTAATGGGATTAAGTAAGATTTATTTTAGTAATTGAAATACTTTATTACTAAAATGGATTATTGTTTGTGAAACAATTGAGATAAGAATGAATGGTCAATTATGATTACAATATGTTGTGAATTATAATTATATGACCCATTTTATTTGTGTAATCAAGTATCACTAGTCAATTTATTGTACGTGATTTAATTAATTTATAAAATGATATTTATTTGATAAATATGCATTAAATTAATTAATAACATGTAACATACTACATGTGATATATTGTGTGACAAATGACAAATTGACAAAATAAAATGGTAGTCCATTTTATGAAGTGTACTGAAATGGAGGGAGTAGTAGTGGGTTGTGGTTGCTTTATTTTATGTGATAAAAGATACATAATCATGGCTATTCCTTACTAGCCTTACAAAACCTACACTACTTTCTTACACACCTATATTTTGGAGAAGGTGAAAAGAAAAAGCTAGGTGCCAATTCTTGGCCTATTGTACCCAGCCCCTACCTCCTTTATATGAGAAATGGTTCTCATTTTTACATTCATTCATTCACTCTAAATGCAAATATTCAATGTTCTCTCTACCTCTCACAAAACAAGTTTTAGAACTTACAATTGTTCATCATAAATTCTAAAACACAATACAAAATTACTAGTGTAGTAATAAGTGTGTTATTAGAATTAATTTTAAGGGTACTATTATATTAATCTAATTAATTAGTATACTAGTTTAAGGGATTAGTCTTGGGTGCAATAAAAGGAGGATCTCTACATTGGGATTTTGGAGGATCATCCAACATATTATAGCTCAAGAACAAATAAGGAAGGTGACCTTATTTTTGCCCTTAATTTCGAGCCACTCAACAATGTAAAGGACATTGTTTTTCCTTATTAATCTCTTATTTTGTTATGCATGCACTAGATCTAAAGAACATATATTAAGAAGTTAATTAGTTAATTAGTTAATTATTAAAAGAGTCTAATAAGAGGTATATGGACCAAACAAGTGGTATCAAAGCATAGGATGTTCCATGCATAATCGGTTTAGTTTTTCCGAGTTAAATATAACTTAATTAAAACTAGAAATTTGTGATTTATAAGATTAAGTCACGAAATCATGATGCATGTTATATATTCTGGTCCAAAAATGTTTTTAGGCCGTTTTTTATGATTTGTGGTAATTTATTGCTCATTTTAATGATTTAGTGATTTTATCACATTTTTTATGAGTAAAATGGACTTTTATTCACTAAAAATAGTTAATCTAACTACTGGCCGTGATTTTTTTAGTATGATCTCACATGAAATTTTTATGTATTGTATGTAAAATTTCATATTAATGTGATTAATATTTCATGATTTATAATTTTTATGTGATAAAAATGGCATAAATAGAGGTTAAATGACTAAAAATGGCTAAACTTAGTTTCTGACCTTGAAAATTTTATATGACCTCACATGAATATTTTACTAATTATGTGTAAAATCTCGTATTAATTTGATTGATATTGCATGTTTTATGATTTTTATGAGATACAAATTGATTAAAAGGAGGTAAAATGGATAAAAATAGTTAAACTTCGAACCAGGCCATGAAACTTTAATATGTTGTCACATACATGATTTACACACTGTATATAAATTTTTAGATGAAATGATTTTATTTTCCATGATTTATGAATTTTTAGTGTAAAAATGGCATAAATAGTGACTATTTTAGCATAAATAGCTAAAACGAATTACATGGTATGAGAAAATTATTTTAGATTGTATAAATATCCCACTTATCAGATCTAAAGTTGTAAAATTGATTGGATTAATTTTTGGATAAAACCGATATATTGCAACTATATTTTCTCGAAATTAATTCGAAACTTTTAACCATGATTTTTGGACATTATAAGTGTCATGGAAATATTCCAGAATGTTCAAAAATTTAAAATTCAAATTTGAAATTATTATAATTTAATTTGAATTTATTTCATAAATGTTATTATTTTAAGGTAAAAAATGAGCATAAAATTAAATCAAGTTGAATTATTGTCAAAAATTGAGTGATGACTAATTTTTGAGTCCTAAGAGTATTAAGATAATTAACTTGAGCTTAAATGTGATTTAAGTGTTAATTTGTGATTTTAAGAAGTTATTATCACGCATTTCCATAAAACCGAGTTATATAAACGATATAAGTTAAATAGGGCGATTTGGCACATAATTTGGCATGATAGATAAATATTATAATGCTGTATATTTCAATTGTTGAATGTCTTTTTTTTATATAATTTTGAATTATGTAATTTTATCTTAATATGACCTTAGTTTTAATCGATATTGCCCATAATGAAAGGGAATATTGATTCGGTTGTAATTTAATGTGATCTTGTATCACTTTTACTAGTTTTTCATATTACAAATGTATAATAGGAATAGTTTTGTATTTTTATCATTATTTGTAATCATGGAGTTTCTTCAAGACGGTGCCATTCGGAAAGGCGTTCCGACAAAGACGGTGTTCTTGGGAGGCGTGCCACTTGAAGATTAAAGGGACCAAAGGAGTTGGTTTTCGAATATGTAATAGATTATTTGATTTTATATCTTAGGAAGGCCATACTAGGAATTTATTATTATTGCTTTGCATTTATTTTAATATGTTGCATGCATTGCCAAATCGCCATAACAACACATGCATTTCATATCGAGTCATCGACCGTGTCAATTATAATTATCGTAGTTCACCGCTTTAGTTCACTTAAAACGTGATAGATAATATATTGACACGACCTCTCACAAATTAATAATTGAGAATTAGCCTTACCAAATAGTAGAAACCATGAGTCCCAATTTCATAAGGAAGTAGGCTCATCTCACCGGGATGCTAAACTTGTTACGTTGGGTAAGTGGGTAATAAAATGTTATTACATCGAAATTTGGATTGAGCTCAAAGGAATTATTCGTGACCGTAGTCGCATATGTTCCGAGCTAAAGATAAATATTAAAGTAATTTTTATCGACCGAGAGTTCTAGAAGTAGAATCGATTAAAGAGTTAATCCACCGAGTTATACAGATGTTTATTAATTCCTTCACTTCCTATTTTGAAGTCAAAATCGTTTTCTCAATTGCAATGGCAACTCCAATCACACCCGCAACCACTAGCTCAAACACTCTTACCAATGTTTCATGGCTCCGATCCTTCATGGATCGTTGTAAGTTAGAAAAGAATGGGTCCAATTTCGCCGATTGGGATGCGCAATTTCGCTTGGCCGCGGAGGGTGACGACAAGCTTTGTTACTTTACCGAGGCCTCTCCCGTCACGCCTAATGCTAGGTCTACCCCCGCTACTAGGGAAGCCTATGAGGTTTACCAAAAGGAGTCGGCCGAGATCAAAAATGTGTTGATCTTCTCAATGGAGGTCGAACTCCAAATCATTGCTATAAAGATTAGCACCGCTCATGAGATCTATACGAAACTTGTGACCATGTTTTCATGAGCTCTAAGGATCATTCAATATGAAGCGGCATCTGCATTCTTTGATCTCAACATTAAGGCGGGCCAAAAGGTTAGCCCTCATGTGCTCAAGTTGATGGAGCATGTTGAGACTCTAAAAATGCATAAGGTAGAGATTCCCGAGGATCTCATCATTGACCGAATTCTTCATTCCTTAAACAAGGTTAAGACATATGTTCAATTCAGGGTGAATTTTAATATGCAAAACTTGAAAGTTTCCCTTGATGAGTTGCATAAAATGCTTGTGCAAGCCGAGAGGGACATGGGGCTAAGTGTTAGCACCACCAAGGATGTGCTCAATGTTAATCAAAAGAGCAAAGGGACTTTGAAGAAAAGTGGCAATAAGGGAAAGAATAAAACTCCCTACAAGAACAAAGGAAAGGCTTGTGAAGCTAGCTCCTCCAAGCCCAAGAACAGTACCCCGTCCGGGGACAAGTGCCACTATTGTTGTGGTGTTGGGCATTGGAAGAAAAATTGTTCAAAATATCTAGGCGATATTAAAGCTGGAAGGGTCATTCCAGTAGGTGTATAACTATCCCTATCTTTTATGTTTCGATCTCAACTTTGGTATGTTGATACAAGTTGTGATGATTATCCTTTTTATTGTAATTAGGGCATCCTAGAAAGGATAAGGGCAAAGAAAAGCAAGCTTAGAAGATCTTGAGGGAAGCTAGATGTAGCCGCTCATGGTGCTAGATTTATGGAAGCTTAGCTTTATTTTGCTTAGTCTTTATTTTCATGTTGTATTTTGAGATTTTAGAACTATTTTGATTTCCTCGTTCGACTTGGAAATTTGTTTTATCCTTTAAACAATGGTTGTATTTTGGATATTGGTGACTTGGTTTGCAACCCATGTCACTTACTTTATCGTATCATTTTTTCTAAAAATTTATCATCATACACTACGCATAAAGAAACATAAGATTATCAACTTAAATTGATCAAATTGCCAATTATAATGATTAGATCATTATATGTCCATAAGCTATGAATTCGATTCTCCTTAAGCCATTGTTACTAAAACTAACAACTTAATTATGTAAGATTAATTATAAAGTTATGTTGAGCCATAGAACTCATATATTAGGTTATTTATAAACCAAAACGGACACATTATTCTAAACGGATGGTCAACCAGGAAATACCTGAAATAGAGAGTCTATTTAACAAATGACATGGATCAGACTCGCATATTACATGAATCAAACTGCCATGATAAGGCTGGTCTTTTATGAGCTAATGCGTTAGTCTAGAAAAACTTCTAATACTCCACCACATGAATGTTTGTGACTCACAAAGCTATCTCTCAAGAAGATAGATTTATTTCTAAGAGATAGAGTGGGAGTAGATTGGATCGTCACAAACATGTCTTATAGTTAATGTGTTACTTTGTGAAAGTAATAGAACTATTATCTATAATGCTATAGTGGGAGTATAGCTCAGTGGGAGTTCAGTACACATGTCTTTTTATTAAAATGTTGCTTTGTGAAAGTAATGGTATAATGACCTTGTCCCAAATCAACCTTATTACAAACGAGCCATTGCATTACAATCCAAAAATTGTTACTCGAGAGTAGATTTACTTTAAGGCGAGGCTCTCTTTAAAGTAAATAGAGCTTTAGAGTACTTAAATGCATAGATTGACATGAAGATGTTGATCAAGATAAATTATGTTATGAATCGCCACAATTCATTCTGATGAAGAATGACAAATGATATTAAAAATTCGCTTTTCTAAAATGAGAATTTAGGGAAGGAGGTGTTTGAAACACAAAACCTTAAATAAAGATCTAAGAATCTTAGCATATTATTGTGGACATAGCCACCTACACGCTAAGCCAATCTATGGGCGTATAGCGGTCTTTTGAAAGCCACGCTCGGCGGCGTAAAAATGCTTTCGACCGGATCGTTTTAGATCGGTCGGTTTCTTCTCGGCAAGGGTCTCGAAACGATTAGAGATGTTCGGAGTCGCCACCAAGCATTTGTGGGATGCTTGGAACCCGTTCGAATCCACTTTATAACTCGGTCAAACGAAGCACAAAGCAGTGTTTGACATAGGTAATAAAGATAAGGAATCGTCCCTCTTTATCATCCTATCTCTAGAATGACTCTCGTACGCCCTGGATAAGGTCGTTCACTATCCAAAGTTTCTGAGTAAGAGGTGAAGGTACGTATTGGGAAGCCCTTTAATCAGACACCCAATCCCGCCCGCGGTAGTGGCCTCTACTGATCGATCTTGGTTGGTTGAATGCAAAAGTTGATAAAACGGTTTAAATGCATGAATGCGCATCCAATAGTTTAAATCTAACATGTGAGAGCTTTCTACGTCGGTTGATATAATCCAAGTATCAAGTATAAGATGTCGAGTTGGATTTATGGTTGATTTGCATGCGAGACGGAAATTAAACATCCATTTACCGAATTAGGTTTATGGTGCATAACGTGATCCATTTGTCTTAGTAAGACATTTTGCAAATACGGTATTTGAATGAGCAAATTAGTCGTTTGATCCGTCCTATATCCGGGTTAGCCGGAGTCGGGATCGTCCTAGACTAATGTTGGAAGGGGAACAGACCCTGCATCAGGCAGCCAGAAGAGGCGCGAGCCTATTGGCGATGCAAGAGGGTCTCCCCTGGTTTGAAAATAGAAAAAGAAGTGGCATGTTTAGGCGCGGGTCAGTCAACGATATATGACGTGTTCTAACCATTGAAAAATGTTTGTAAAACGTGTTGAAAAATGGGTATTTGAACCTGTTTTGGTTTGAAAGGGCCGTTTAAGCTGCTTTTGTATAGATTTGAAGAACGAGACTTGAATAACCGTTATTGCTTTGGCGGTATTCGATGTCGGGTTCGACTTTGCAAGCTTGACATGAATAGTTTTGAAAGTGGTTATGAACTAATTCTTTTAAGTTCATTTTAATATAATTAGTCAGTATTCATCATCGTACTCAGGTTAAAATCTGACATGGTATGTAGAACCAAGGATGACTTTGTATTGGTGACTAATACATTTATTTTGAAAATGTAAAGAAATGATGAAAAACTTTAAAATACCTTCCAAAATGTAAAGAAATGAAGTAAAAGGTTTTAAAATACCTTTTAAATTTAATTAACCAAATATTATCACCGAAACACAGATTAAATCGTCATGGTATTAAGAACCAAGGGTGAAAAATGTTTTATGGTTAAAAACTTGTAAAAATAAAAAGGGTTTGAAAATACTTGAATTGGTAAAAACCGTTTACAAACAAGAAAATAAGGGAGATGAAGAGACCAAACACGGATTGGACTTAAGGCTGGGCGGGGTCCTTTAGGCGCGAGCCTATGTGCTACGTAAGTAGCTTCTGCCTCAACCAAAAGTCCGGTTTTGGCTCATTCTCCCCAAGTTTTGGACCATGTTATGTATGATTTAGCTTGTTATAGTCATGAAACAAGTAAAGACATAATAAAAAGAGGATTTTTACACCCTCATACTTACATGCTAGGTTATGGTGAGAAATCGACGTAAATGTATCAACTCGTTTGGTTTGAAAACTCGGTTTAAAACCGTTTTAGTAAGTAAAAAGAGAGTTTTAATAAGTTTAGTGATGGTGTAGTGGTCGAGATGGTCGGTCAAGTGGTTTAATGCACGATGACGGTACCAAACAATGTGTAAGTCTTGTGTTTACGATCGGTAGGTCGTAAACACGTATCGGATTGTGACTTAGGAAGTCGAGTCGAGAATTTTAAGGGAGAAAAGAGGGGGCGGACACTCGCGTAACCCTCAAATGGTTACATTTGAGGGGTATTTATAGGAAAATGAGTGGTTGTGTGAGTTTTGAGTGACGTGGCCACCTGGGCTACTCAAAGAGGCGCGAGCCATGTAGCACGTCTTCGAGGTGTCTTGTCCCTTTCACACAAGTGCAATCATGATTTGTTCTATCCTAAGATTTGGATGCACATGTTTGGTACTTGACTATGTAAGATTCCGGGAAAACTTAACATAGAAGCATTTGAATGGTTTTGTTTTTTGTGTTTGACTCGGTTTGACTCGTTGTTGGAGTCGGGATTTGAATTTTAAGTCGGTTTTTGGTCTGGTGTCAATTTTGACTCTAGTTAGTGTCATTGTGACCCCGTCGTCATGCATTAAACACTCCAGGTACTTTTGAAAAGTTTTTAAATGTTTTATTTGTGAAATCGTTTTAAGTTTTCCGACGTAAAGTTTTACACAAACTGTCGATCAAATGCCGCGATTCCTAAGCATGTTGTAGTCCGATAATCATCGGGTGTTTGTTGGAGTCTCAGCAGATACTGGGTATCTACAGAGCCCCCAATTTGACTGAGGCTTGGACAGGGCAAAAGTCAAAGTAGAGCACCCAGGTCAATCGAAGATTACAACCTGGAGACCCAAGCGACGTCGAGGCGGCTTGAAAGGATTCAGGCCAAGGACCTGCCGTCGGGAAAGGCGAAGCCAAGGTGACTCGAGGGTACGAGCCAAGGACCTATCGTCGGGAACAGTTTAGAGTCTGTCGACTATCCGTGCGGGTCGTTTAAAGTCCGTTATACTACGTACAAAGGCTCGCCAGCCATAAGAAGGAGTCATACATGAGGTATCTTCGGGATATGTCCTTGCGTTGTATCTTGTTTGCGGACAAAGGCTCGCCAGCTTTGTGGAGGAGTCATACCCGAGGCATCTTCGGGATACGTCCTCGATTTTCATATTGTTTGCGGACAAAGGCTCACCAGCTGTGTGGAGGAGTCGTACCCGAGGCATCTTCGGGATACGTCCTTGATTTGTATATTGTTTGCAGATAAAGGCTTGCCAGTTGCTGTGCGTATATGAAGGGGCTTACCAGCCGCTGCACGTTGTAAGGTTCGCCAGCCATTGTGCGTATATGAAGGGGCTCGCCAGCTGCTGCGCGTTGTAAGGCTCGCCAGCCATTGCGAAGGGTCGATTGATCGACCGCGAAAATAGCCGCGTTGGATGGGCTTGTTTTGAAATAGCGGGTTTTGTGAAGAAGCCCTCGACATTCGATTGGGGAATCTCGGTGTTTGTATTTGAACGTTGGAGGAAACAGCGGGTTTGGATCCCGCTACCTGCTTGTTTTGACTGATGGGGCTTGTGGCGCCGCCGTGGAAATAGCGAATTTTTGAATTTCACTATTATTATTTTTGAAGTGACGGTTTCAATTACCGTCGTTGACATTTTGAGGGAACAGTGAATTTAAATTTTCACTATTATTGTTTTTGAAGTGACGGTTTATGTTGCCGCCGTTGACATTTGAAGAAATAGTGAATTTTGAACTTCACTATTGTTGTTTTTGGAGTGAAAAGGCGTTTTTGATCGTCGTTGTTTGAAATTTGAAGAAATAGTGAATTTTGAAATTTCACTATTATTGTCGAAATGATGGTTTTAATTGCCGTCGTTTGAATTTTGAAGAAATAGTGAATTTTGAATTTTTCACTATTATTTTGATTTTTAAAAGACGGTTTTTATTGCCGTCGTTTGAAATTTGAAGGGATAGTGAATTTTGAATTTTCACCATTATTTTTGAAGTGATGGTTTTAATTGCCGTCGTTTTGGAATTTGAAGAAATAGTGAATTTTGAATTTCACTATTATTTTTGAAACGACGGTTTTAATTGCCGTCGTTTTGAAATTTGAAGAAATAGTGAATTTTGCATTTTCACTATTATTTTTGAAATGACGGTTTTAATTGCCGTCGTTTTGAAATTTGAAGAGATAGTGAATTTTGCATTTTCACTATTATTTTTGAAATGACGGTTTTAATTGCCGTCGTTTTGAAATCTGAAGAAATAGTGAATTTTGAATTTTCACTATTATTTTTAGAAGAGAAAATGGTAGTTTTAATTGCCGTTGTTCGAATTTTGAAGAAATAGTGAATTTTGAATTTTCACTATTATTTTTGAAGTGACGGTTTTAATTGCCATCGTTTTGATATTTGAAGAAACAATGAATTTTGAATTTCACTATTATTTTTTAAATGACGGTTTTATTTGCCGTCGTTTTGAAATTTGAAGAAATAGTGAATTTTGCATTTTCACTATTATTTTTGAAATGATAGTTTCAATTGCCGTCGTTTTGAAATTTGAAGAAATAGTGAATTTTGAATTTTCACTATTATTTTTTGAAGTGAAATGGCGGTTTTAATCGCCGTTGTTTGAATTTTGAAGAAATAGTGAATTTTGAATTTTCAGTATTATTGTTTTGAAGTGAAATGACGGTTTTAATCGTCGTTGTTCGAATATTAAAGAAACAGTGAATTTTGAATTTTCACTTTTATTTTTGAAATGACGTGGCGGTTTTGGTCGCCTTTGTTGAAGTTTAATGGTTTATGTAGGGAAATTGGGCCAAAGCCCAAAATTTCGCTGAAAAAACAAGGGGAAGCCTCATTGAGGCGCGGGCTACTTAGCGAGGTAAGGGGGCTTCCCTATTTTTCCGTAAAAGACGCGAGATTGGCTTGCTCGTCATTCTCCCTTCGTCTTCTCCATTTCTTCGATAAAAAACCAAACAAATCGCCATTGTTGGTCTTCTAGCTTGCTTGAGTTCGTGCCATCATCAATATGTCATCTCAAGGTACGTATTTCCTCTTGAATCCATTTGAATTTGTTGGTCTTTTTGATTGATTGAATTAGGGCGAAATTTTATACCCTTAAAATCGATTTGGGCGTTTTTGACTGAGCCCATTTCGAGTGAAATTGATGATTGCATTAGGTTAGAAACTTGTTTAGGAGTATATGGGTGCTTTTAGTTTGCATTTTGGTCCCCGTTTACGTCCTCTATGCTCGAAAAACGTGAGTGAGGCGAAGAAACTGTCTGATTTCACAATGCCAAGTTTATTTACTTGAGTAGTGTGCCCCACTAGGTTGCATTGTAGTCGGGGAAGACCGTGTTTGCCATTTTGAACCTTTGTTGGGTATTGTGGGTAAAATTGGAATTTTTGCCTTTTGTGACGGTCTTATGTCTGATAAAATAAGCGTCTGTTTGGGCTTGAATTGAGTCAGTTTGCCTTGACATGGACCTTATTGGTAGTTTAGGCCGCTTTGAGACGTGGTAAAATCACGTTGCCTCGTTGTGGTCGTATTTTGAAATTTTGACCTGTTTGTGCCCAAATTGCCGCAGAAATTGCCTTTTTCAGTCGTAGAAAATACCCAATTGCATCGGGAACGTATTTTGGGTTGTTGGCGGACCTTGTGTGGGTCTTGAAGTGCCGTTTTTGTTTGTCGTTGTTTTAACTCGTCTTTTGCTTGAAAAGAAGGGTGAGTCATTTTTTTTTGTGAATTGTTTTTGTTTGATTGGGTTTGGGCGGGATTGCCCTTGTTTGCTTTGCAGGTTTTTTTGGATTTGTTCATTTTACGCCATCGTAAGCCGAAATTTCGGCTGACGTTCTTTGTTTGCAGGAGAGTGCTCGGGACCTGTCCGGTCCATTGCCGCGACCTTAAAGGACCTGTTTGGGACCGGGCCAGTTAGTACTTCGGCTAGTGCGCCCGTCGTGACCGTGGAGGACGCTTCTAAGGAGGAGGGGCCTTCTGAGGAGGCCGTTGGGGCTAGGAGAGCCGCTGAGGTCCGTGAGGGACCCGTTGTTGGGGCTGCTGGTACTGAGGGAGCCGTTGAGGCTTGGGAGGAGCCTGTTGTTGGGGCTACTTACGTTGAGAGAGCTCATACAGGGTCTGAGGCTGGTACCTCTGGGAGGAGGGTTACCAGGAGGGGGAGGACTCCTCGGCCGACCAGACGGACGTTATAGAATGTCGCTAGGGTCGTCGAGATGCCTCCTATCCGTCACGTTGAGTCTCGTGGTCAGAAGAGACGGAGGGCGGAGACGGTTGAGGACGACGCTCACGTCGCGGTTTAGGACGTGAGACGGGTTACAACCACGCGGGGATTGAACCTGCGGGCGGCACCTGCTTGGGCCGAGGGTTTCGACGGTAGCCAGTTGCTGCTTCGACTAGACAGACACATTTCCTACCGTGCGCATGAGGGCCTGGTAAGTTGTGTCACTTGATTGAACTTTCGTCATTTCTAACATTTCTGACCTGAATAGGTGTTCTGACGTTGTTTGTTTTTGATTTCAGAAAATCGGCACCATAAGGACTTTCTCATGTTTCACCACCTCTCTGGGCTTCTACGACGTTCTCCGAGCCAGTACGAGGGCGTTGATAGAGAGGTCGGCTTTTGGGACGTTGGTGGCTGCTTGGCGGGATATTCACAGGTCTTCGATTAGGTCGAACCTGTGTCTGATCCGTGACATGTTAGATCGGTACTGGGATACGACGTCGTCGTTCCATATGGAGTTCGGGGAGGTACGTGTGACCTTAGAGGATTTTGCCATGATATCTGGCCTTCCCTGTGGTAAGACATCTGTTGAGTTCACAGAGACACCGGAGAGGGTGTCTTCTCCCGTGGTTACTCGCCTGATCGGCACTGTTTTGCTCGATCCTTCTAACATTACTCCGTACCTGATCGCGAGCTCGTATGTGAGAGACCACTTCAGAGGGAGAGCGGTGGGTTACGCTCTGGCGCCGTTGGCGAGTTCGGAGGCGGAGGCTAGAGCTGACGCACAGAAGGCGCGATTGTGGTTGTGTTACTTCTTGGGTGCCACGTACTTTGGTGACAAGGGTGAGCGCTTGTCGACCAAGTTACTTCCTCTCCTTGCCGACCTCGACATTCTGGCTCAGTTCGACTAGGTTACGCCGGCCTTGGCGAGCTTCACCTGGTACTTGCACGCTGCGGTGCGTCCAGAGGCGGTGGGAGATGGTAGTTCTCCTGATTTGGTTGGTCCCGACCTCATCTTGGAGGTACGAGCGTTTTTATAGTTTTGAGTTTGATTTTGATTTTGATTTTGGCAATTTTTAAAAAGACTGGCTGATTTATGTTTGCTGTGTTTGGTTACAGGCTTGGTTGTACGCTTACTTCACCCCTCTACTCCCGGGGACCACGGGTGACGTCCCTTCGACTTACCCTGCCGTGAGGGCTTGGACGGTGGCTCGGAAGAAGTCGATTAAGTCGACTTACGTGGACTGTAGGCGTCCTGTGAACACCCTTTGAGTTGCTGACGTAAGTTGCTGTCCCTTACTCCTTTTATTTTGTAGAAACAGACAGAGATAGGATGACTAGGTAGCTTAAGAAGCCCCTAGTTAGCTGATTAGTTTTGCCTTGAGTGTTGTTCGTCGGGTGGCCTTGAGGGCACTACACAGAGGTGTTGGCCGCTGTCAGGGAGCGTTTGCAGCTTCACAACTCCCAGCGTTTGTATCTTGAGATGGCGTTCGATCCGGTTTGGTACCTGGGCGAGCGTTTAGCTCGTCAGTGCTTTACTGAGACTTTTGTGGTACCGGTCGATCTGCCCAGGGTGTTGTTCCAGGAGTCGATCCCCGACGAGGTTGAGGAGCACCTTCACGGTCAGGGAGGTGAGGAGCTGTTGCGGCGGGAGGTCGATTATGACACCTTCCGGTTGTCGAGGCTTGCCTGGTACCCGATCGAGGTATGTTTTACTCTGTTCTTTTGTTTTCATTGCCTCTTTTGATAGAAGGGTTTGTTACCTTCGATGTGGACCCAAATTGCAGGGGGTCAATGCGTTGATGAGGACTCAGCTCCCAGTTTTCCCGGCGGAGACCACCTTTCTGGGACCAGGCGGTGAGGAGCTACAACTGCACCTGCTAGAGCCTGCGGTCGCTGAGGTGACCGACGTTGGCATGGAGTGGAGGTTGAGTGTTCTGAGGGTGAGTTCCTCATCCGAACATTCTTCCTCATTTATATTTTGCTATGCATTGTATTGACGGACCTTCTTGGTTGTAGGTGACGACCGCTAGTCATCAGGCCTTGTGGCGGATGGCTAACCGGTGGAGGACACTTCTTGGTGACTTGAATGCGAGGGAGGCTCGGCTTGCTCAGGTACTTTTCTTACGTTGTTTTTGTATATTTTGTGTTGCATTTCACGTTTTTAGATCTTAATGATGTGTATTGTGTTTTGTAGGGTACTGCGGATCCGGCGGAGCTTGCTCGGGTCCGTGCTGAGTTGGATGCAGCTAGGTCAACGGTTGAGGCCCAGGGGTTGGGGATCAACAGTCGAGACCAGGAGTTGAAGCGTCGTGAGGACGCACTGCGGAGCCGAGATGCGGAGATTGCCTCTCTCAGGGCTCAGTTGGCTGCGGTGGAGGAGCTTCGCGTCACAATGGAGTACGAGACGCTGGAGAGTTCTCCGGAGAGGGTGTCTGGGCAGATGGTGGTGTCTGCCTTGCCCGCGACTCCTCGTGAGACTGGGACCGGTCTGACGGGAGGTGCCGAGTAGTTGTAGTTGTTTGTCCATGTCTTGGACTGTTGTTGGTACATATTTACATTTTGTGTGAGGCGGTTTGTATATGTGTGTTTTTGGAATGTGGTTCGTTTTGTGATTTTTGGCTTTTTGTGTTGTGTTTCGGAGGAGTGTCGTCGGCTGCCAGTTCCCTTTTTGCTTCGCATCAGTTCCTGCATTGTTAGTGTAGCAACAGGTAGCACGTATGCATAAACGTAAACACATAAAAAGCACTTGATTGAAAACAAAATTAACCACGATGACTCGAAGTAAAATTGAAATTTAAAATTTGAAAAGATATTTTGAAAATTCCGCGACAAGTCATCACGTTTGGATTTCTCAAAAGGAATTGATTTGAAAATTTGAGTAATTAACTCGTGTCTTGAATTAAATTGCATCGAAATCGTCGAAATTGATTTGCAACTCGAAATATTCAAACTCAAATCGTCAGGGGTGAATTTTAGAATAGATTTTTGCGAGTGTATTTGACTTGATTTTTGTGAGATCAAGACTCGGATTTGTGAGAACTTGAAATTTTGAGGAAAATTGACGTCGTGTTATCAATTTTCTATTTTTGTGAAAATCCGAAAAAGCGAAAAATTTTCGGGATTTTGAATGACATGGAAACGATCCGTCGCGGATCGGTTTTCGGTATTTTGATTGACATGAAAACGATCCGTCGCGGATCGGGGTGACTAGCCCTTCCCTCTAAAAAAAATAAAGAAAAATCCGTATGTTTAAAGCTGCGTCTTGGAAACCATGTTGGATTTCGTAAAACGCGAAAACAAAGAAATGTGAGTGATGCGTGTCATTTATATGATGTTTTACACCTCATTTTACACGCATTTCAGAGCTCATTTGTGTAGTTTAAGCTACCATTTCCCCTATTTCCGTCTACTTTCGTGTTTTTGTACATTATTGCAGAAATGTGAAGAATTCAACGGAAATTGAGCTAAATCCGTCCCCGAGTGTCCTGCATTGCATTTGACGTGAAAAATTCACTTAAGGAACGAGCTTGGTGCGCATTTCAAGGCCCAAAAGACAAATCCACGTGATTATAGAAGCCAACTATCAGCTACTTCAGTCGATCGACTACTGCCTTCAGTCGATCGACCAACCTGCGGGATCCAGTAGCTACTGTTCAGCTCAGAGCAGTCGATCGACCGGTCACCTCAGTCGATCGACCACATCGCTACTCAGACGAGAATTAAAAGATCGAGAAATAGCAAGCCCATAGTACATTAGGTTTTAGAATAAGAAATACGTTGTATTCTATATAACGTAAGCTAGGTTATTCAGTTTTGGTATCTAGTTTTTAGCATACAGTTCTTAACACAATTCATTAGTTTATTTATTTTCCGTCAACAAAGTCACTCCTTTGCAATCAGTTTTTGGATCCTTTTCTCTGCAATTTTGGTATTTCCTCTGTTCTTATTTCAGTTCCATTGCCTTTTATTGTTCATAGATATAGAATTGCTAGTTAGTATCCAAAGCCAATTATCGTTTATCGCTATTTGTTATTTGATTATTTCAAGTATGAATTCGATAGTTTATTTCGTTATGATTATTGTTGTTTTATTCAGTATCATGAGTAGCTAAATTAATTGTGCTAGGATGTAGGGGAATTATAGTGTAGGCGGCACTAGAATTAGGGAGCCCTAATCGCGTGTTGGTCGATCGACCACCCTACCCGGTCGATCGACTGACCACGTGAGGTTTACCTTCGTTTTAATTGATTTAAATGTTGTATTTGACGAATCGAATGCATGCGACTAGTTGAATGCTTAATATATGACTGACCCATTAGATCGAAAGATAGGGAAAGTTGTTAGATCACCAATTAAAATGACTAAACTATGCTGAGATCGAAAGATAGGTAAAGTTTAGATTATAAGTCACTTTTCAGGACGAGAGTCAGTATTAGTGATATTAGGGACTTGTAGCGAGATCGAAAGATGCTATTTGTTAAGAGTGGACCGAGAGGACCTCTTGTTTTCCCGCCTCATGTGTTTGATTTAGACCTGCTTAGTTTGCTGCCACCGAAACTATAGTGAACCAACCATCCTTGCACCCCTTTAATATCTGTTTTTATCCGTCTTTTAGTTTATTGTCTTTTATCGTCTTAGCTATAGATCAAATTAACTCAAAACCCCCCACATTTCTGTTACCTTAGACCGAAATTAAACAACTAGAAATTACGTCTGCCTCTCTGTGGTTCGACCCGACTGCCGCTAGCTATAGTTGTAGTTGGAGATTATAAATTTATTTTTGACACCTCACGACGGGTATCAAATTTTGGCGCCGTTGCCAGGGAGGCAATTGTTCTAATTTTTAGTTGTTTTATTTTAGTCTGTTTCTTAGTTTAAGGGACATCCGTTCCTTAAACTTTTCTTATATTTTTTTAGTAGTTTCTTCTTATGCGCAGGTCACAGGGTGGTGAATTAGTACCTTTCAATCCTGAGATTGAGAAGACCTTGCGTGAGTTGAGACGATCATCTAGAGTATTGCCGACAGACGAAGAGCTGAGTACTCTGTCTAGTTACTACGAGAACGAACTGTCCGAAGAAGACCCACCTACATCTCCTGCTTCTACTTCTTGGTGAGACAGTCACATCTCCCGGAAATTCCAGTCATGGTGAAGAAGCAACTATAGCAAGTCATTCTGATCCGACAGCTGCAAATCTATACAAGGGGTTCGAATTACCTGGAGCTGATAGAAAATTCGAACCGAAGCCTTCCTATATCAACTTAGTTGAGAGGAACCAGTTCGGGGGTGCTGCAAATGAAGATGCAGCCAAGCATATGGAGATATTTATCGATTATTGCTGCTCCATACCCCCACCTACCGGTGTGACCCAGGATCAGATAAAGGAGACCATGTTTATATTCTCACTCCGTGATGCTGCAAGGGAGTGGTACAGAGATCTGGATCGAGCCGCTCATGGGATCACCGACTGGAATTCTTTGGCCTTGGCATTCTACAAGAAATACTTCTCTGCCTCGAAGACGAATGCCATTAGAGCTCAGATCACGAGCTTTAAACAGGGACCTGATGAGAACTTTTATGAAGCATGGGTCCGTTTCAAGAAGCTGGTGCGAACTATTCTGCACCATGGGTTCGAAAAATGGAGTCTTTGCAATCAGTTATATAACGGGCTGTATGCCGATCAAAGGGCTATTTTGGATGCTGCAGCCAATGGCTGATTTGCTGAGAATATGGGAAAGACTAAGGGGTAGAAGATCATTGATGACTTAGCCACCCATAAAGCTGAATATGAGAATTCAAGAGGCAATCAGAGGAGGAGTGCTGAATCCCCTTCTGTAGCTGCATTAGAGGCTCTCACGGCGAGGTTTAACAAATACGAGTTGGGAGGAGCTTCAAAAGGAGGGATGTATCATGTGAATGCTGTTTCAGACGGTCCTTTCGTCTGTAGAAGATGTGGAGCTGAGGGACATGTCTCAGAAAATTGTCCTAGTGCCTTCGAGTCTTGTGCTGCCTTTCAACATTACAGGCAGACAAACACATACTATAAGCCGAATGTCCATCCCAACTTGAGATGGAGTAGCCAGAATGTCCTAAACCCAACTCAACCTCCACAGCAACAACAACATCAGACTTATGTGCCTCCTCATAAGCAACAACAGTTTCAAAAACCTCCCTATGTGTCGCAAAGAAAGAATAAAACCCAAAATTCCGACTTTCTGAATTGAAGAATATGTTGCAAAAGGAGTCCCAAGCTAGGGAGGCCGGAATGAAACTTCTAGAGAGCCAAATTGCTCAATTGGCTAGCAAGAATACCACTCGAGCTCCGGGACACTTACCGACTCAGACGGACCAAAAAGAGACCCTTAATGCCATCACTTTGAGGAGTGGGTCTACCCTTGATGGGCCCGTCATGGTCGAGGACGATGCTGCAAAAGATGAGGCGGAACCGAGTCAAAAGAAAGCTGGAACGAAAAGTGGAAAGAAAAAGATGATCAGCAGGTATATCAGTCGATCGACTGACATACCCGGTCGATCGACTGAAGTGCGACAAACAGTAGCTTCTGCTCCTGTTCAAGTCAGTCGATCGACTGACCTAACCGGTCGATCGACTGAGATTGTTGCCGATATTGAACAATTTCGTCCTCCAATGCCCGATAACTTGAGGGATCATTTGTTTCGGGGTACGACAACTCCGAAAGTATTGGGGCAAGACCCGAGTGCTGATGGATCAGTCCCGGTTCTGAAGTACGACCCAATGTCGATCAATGGTTCATATTTGAGACGGTCTGAAGAGGGGTCAAGTTTCAATAAGGAGAAGGTAGTGGACTTTCAGCCTAAGTCCACTGATGCCGGCATGCGATATTTAGAGGAGAGGGCTAAGTTACTTCTTACAGCCCCCTACCCGGAGAGATTGGTGCCGACGAAGGAACAGGTATCTTTCAATAAATTTGAAAATGTTGTTCGTAGTTTAAACGTACAAGTACCTTTCCTTGAATTAGTGAATCAAGTGCCCGCTTACATGAAGTTTATGAAGCAATTACTGTCTAAAAAGAGGTCACTTGAAATCGTGCATCTTTGTCGCACTCACTAAAGAGTCATGTTCTTATTTGACTCACACTGCACCCCATAAGCTAGAGGGCCCAGGTAGCTTTTCCGTTCCTTGTAATATAGGTACCTTCTCTATTGAGAAGGTATTATGTGACCTAGGAGCTAGTATTAGCGTCATGCCCTTGAGTCTTGCTAGAAAGTTAAAATTGAATAGGTTTGCAGTTACGAGCATGACCGTTCAGATGGCCGATCGCTCTGCGGTCCAGCCTATAGGAGTCTTGGAGGACATCCCTGTGCAAATAGGGAAGTTTTTCTTCCCTGTAGACTTTGTGGTCCTAGATATGCCTGAGGATGTCCACATACCTATCATCCTAGGTAGGCCATTTCTGCACACTGTTGGTGCAGTTATTGATGTTGGTTCGGGTACTTTGACCTTTAAGGTAGGCAAGCATTCCATTGTCTTTGCCCATACAGCTAGGAAGAAGGACCCCATGTGGCCTGTCACTTGTAATACGGTTTCCGAAAAGAAATCCTATTTTGTGCTTCCTGATATGCCTGTCTCTATTCCTATTCCTGTTGTAACACCTCCGCCCCAGACTGGGAGCAAAAAGGAGGAAGAATCTGTTGTTTTAGATGTTGCAGGAGCTGGTTTGGGGAAGGGAGAGATGCCTGTTGCTCCAGCTGTGAAGGAGCAAGTCGTTTCAAGAGGCGGTCTTGGATGCCTGAGCTATGGCACTGATGAGGAGCTTGAAGATGAGCCAGCCAGAGTGAGAAAGTCCGACTTGGACTTTGATGAGCCGGAAGAGGTCATTGATTAGGGAGATGACGAAGCTGTTGATCCGTCAAGCTTTACGGATGCTGAAGTTGAGAAAGGTGCAGCTGAGAAGATGAGCACCGTTGAGGCTACCTCTTGTAGCCAGAAGCCGACGAAGTGGGCCATACCGTGGCCATTCTTGATCAACTACTAGTTGATCATGCGCTTTATCAAAAACTTCATTTTATTGCTTTTAAACTATTTTATTGCTTTTGTGTGCACGAGACTTCGCATTTAATTATTTTGTTTAGGATTTTTAAGTACTTTAGACTTTACTTTGGGTTTTGCGCAATTTTGGGCGCGTATTATTGTGCACTTGCAGGTTTTTAGACCTCATTAGCTCAAGTTATTGAGCAAATACGAAGAAATCAGAAGTTACAGCAGTATTTTCGGTCGATCGACTGACCTGTATGGTCGGTCGACTGGCTGCACAGTTCCAGGAGCTTCTGTTCCTGTTCACTCTGGTCGATCGACTTCCTGCTATGGTCGATCGACTGCCCTGCACTGCTGTACCTGTTCACGACCTCTCCCCTGCTGTGTTTGGTCGATTCGAGGAATTGAGGGAGTTTTCTACTCCACTTTATCTTTCGTCATTTTATTTATTTCTTCTATTTTCTCAATTGTGCACATAATTACCGCTTCATTATTGTTTTCTCGATTTTATGCGTGATATTTGTTTGTCTTTCAGGTACTTTTTGGTAACACTGCTAGCTACTGAAACCTCCTAGTTCTCGCTGGTTTGGGGAGGTTTCCTTTTCTTTCGCTTTACGCCTTGTGAGTTCCCGATTTCCACTTCATGTCATATTTCTTTATTTTCTCGCAAATTCCCGTTTCTCTTTTCTTTCATTACATGATTTTGCACAATGGGGACATTGTGCGATTTGGTTTGGGGAAGGGTTTTGTGTCGCATGTTATTTGCTTGCATTCATGTTTACATTTTTGTTTTGCATTGTTTTTTTCATTTCTCATATATACAGAAAATACGAAAAAAAAAATTTGAAAATTTCGATAAAAATTCAAAAAAATGCACGTTTATTTTAGCATATAGATCGAGTCGGAGCGGTAGTATTTCAATGATGACATTGCATTTGCATCTGTTTTTGCCTAAGCCGTGCTAATTGACATGTTATTAGTAGAATCGTATAAGTTCATATCTACGAGTTTTCGTTAATTATTTGCTGAACTTGAGACTTGACTTAGAATTTTGGCAAGCTACATCATATTTTCTAAGGTTTAGAGCTTATAACTGGTGACATCTATGACCAGTTTATCTAGGATGTGAGTAGTACTCCTTATGAGACATGTTACATAAATGTGTATAAATTTGAACTTGATCTGCTTAATACCTGTATGCATTCGGTTTGTGATTTGTTGACACATGTGGTAGAGGTTTCCCTTTATTCGTTTTTCCCAATAAGCTTCACACTACCAAAACAGCCTTTTTGTCCCATTACTACATCCTACATTTAGCCTGCCCTTGTCAAGCTAGTAGTCTATGTGCTTGGGATTGTTACTCGGTTTTTGGTAGCATTTGCTCTTATTGAGATTTTGTTGGATAAAAAGAATGAAGGAGGAAAGAAGTTCAAAGAAAAGAAAAAAGAAAGAAAGAAAAAATGATTCGAAAAAGAAAAAAAAGAGTTATGTACTGTTAACCCAGTCGATCGACCACTACATCAAGTCGATCGACTGGGTTCCGAAGGAAATCAATTCGCATAAATCAAAATCCTTATCTTATGGCGATTTTTGCTCCCATATTGCATTAGTATCTTATGAGAAGTTGGTTGATTACTGTTATACTGGAGATTGTGAGTTTTGTGCTTGCTATAGCATCGTATCGATTGAATTTTGAGCAAGAAGAAGGATGTTGTCATATGGTTTCGTTTTGGTACTAGCTTGATCACCTATACCTCCACATTCTCATAAATGTTTTGCCTTCTTCTTACCCATTGCCTCACATATCCATATATATACCTCGGCATGTGTCATGGTCATTTGTTTGGTTGAAATGCATATGTACGGTTTTAGAGATTACTTTCATATTAGACTGCAGGCATGTTCTTATAGGTCGTAGTTAGGTGAGAGTCTTTACAAAATGAATTCTTTCTATCCTCCTATATATTCACCTGTGCTTATGTATGATATGAGCGACCCGTGAGAGTCCAATTTGATAGGTCTCTATAGTTGATGGTTCAGCAGTTTTTAACGACTTCATAACTCGGTTGCATGATTCATAATTGCTAATTGATTGTTGGTTATTGCATTAAAATGGTTTAGGCTTTACATGTTGTGATTCAATCTGAGATTGAACTCGTTCCATTAGGTCATTAGATCGAGTTTAGTTCTTGCTTGGGGACAAGCAAGGGTTTGGTTTGGGGAAGTTTGATGCGTGTCATTTATATGATGTTTTACACCTCATTTTACACGGATTTCAGAGCTCATTTGTGTAGTTTAAGCTACCATTTCCCCTATTTCCGTCTACTTTCGTGTTTTTGTACATTATTGCATAAATGTGAAGAATTTAACGGAAATTGAGCTAAATCCGTCCCCGAGTGTCCTGCATTGCATTTGACGTGAAAAATTCACTTAAGGAATGAGCTTGGTGCTCATTTCAAGGCCCAAAAGACAAATCCACGAGATTATAGAAGCCAACTATCAGCTACTTCAGTCGATCGACCACTGCCTTCAGTCGATCGACCAACCTGCGGGATCCAGTAGCTACTGCTCAGCTCAGAACAGTCGATCGACCGGTCACCTCAGTCGTTCGACCACACCGCTACTCAGACGAGAATTAAAAGATCGAGAAATAGCAAGCCCATAGTACATTAGGTTTTAGAATAAGAAATACGTTGTATTCTATATAACGTAAGCTAGGTTATTCAGTTTTGGTATCTAGTTTTTAGCATACAGTTCTTAACATAATTCATTAGTTTATTTATTTTCCGTCAACAAAGTTACTCCTTTGCAATCGGTTTTTGGATCCTTTTCTCTGCCATTTCGGTATTTCCTCTGTTCTTATTTCAGTTCCATTACCTTTTATTGTTCATAGATATAGAATTGCTAGTTAGTATCCAAAGCCAATTATCTTTTATCGCTATTTGTTATTTGATTATTTAAAGTATGAATTCGATAGTTTATTTCGTTATGATTATTGTTGTTTTATTCAGTATCATGAGTAGCTAAATTAATTGTGCTAGGATGTAGGGGAATTATAGTGTAGGCGGCACTAGAATTAGGGAGCCCTAATCGCGTGTTGGTCGATCGACCACCCTACCCGGTCGATCGACTGACCACGTGAGGTTTACCTTCGTTTTAATTGATTTAAATGTTGTATTTGACGAATCGAATGCATGCGACTAGTTGAATGCTTAATATATAACTGACCCATTAGATCGAAAGATAGGGAAAGTTGTTAGATCACCAATTAAAATGACTAAACTATGCTGAGATCGAAAGATAGGTAAGTTTAGATTATAAGTCACTTTTCAGGACGAGAGTCAGTATTAGTGATATTAGGGACTTGTAGCGAGATCGAAAGATGCTATTTGTTAAGAGTGGACCGAGAGGACCTCTTGTTTTCCTGTCTCATGTGTTTGATTTAGACCTGCTTAGTTTGATGCCGCCGAAACTATAGCGAACCAACCATCCTTGCACCCCTTTAATATCTGTTTTTATCCGTCTTTTAGTTTATTGTCTTTTATCGCCTTAGCTATAGATCAAATCAACTCAAAACCCCCCACATTTCTGTTACCTTAGACCGAAATTAAACAACTAGAAATTAAGTCTGCCTCTCTGTGGTTCGACCCGACTGCCGCTAGCTATAGTTGTAGTTGGAGATTATAAATTTATTTTTGACACCTCACGACGGGTATCAGTGAGTGTGAGGAAACACAAAATGTCCTGGACTATCCCGAAGAGGCGCGAGCATCCCGGCGGGAGGTTTGAGGTGTCAGGAGAAAACACAACTTGAAAGGGACAATTCAAGGTGGGAATCCTGAGAACAGGCCTGAAGAGGCGCGAGCAGCTTGGCGATAGAATCCAGCTCTCCCTTTTTTCTGAAAAACGCGCTGATTGTTTTGTATAAATAGGGATGTTTGTGCTTCATTGTTTCATCATCCGAAACACGAAAAACATTTCTACAAAACCTCTTCTTCTTCTTCCACAAAAATTATCATGGATGCCTTTGAGAATGCGTTGCGACAATGGTGCCGGGATTTGTCGCCTCCCGGGAAGTATCAACTCATTTGCATGGGAGTTGGTCAATTATTGGTGCTTCGTCAAGTCAAGGTACAATCCTCATTTCTCGAAGCATGGTCTCGGTTTTGGGATTTGAAACATCACGTTTTCATTTTCCCGAAAGGCAAAATTTGTCCTCTTGCCGAGGAAGTAGGAGCCATTGGTGGGTGGCCGGTTTGTGTTCCGGTGCTTCCTCCGACTCAGTTGTGTTACAAGGAGAAATTTCGTTCAATGTCGGGCTTGTCAACAAGTCAAATCAACCTCCTCCTTGCTCCTCATGGTGTGGATATGTTGGCTCTTATAAACATCTTTTCAAACCAATTGGATGCCAATGTTTCGGAGATGGCTAGAAGAAGGTGTTGGAGCTTGTGTCCTCCACAAATTAGTGTGATAACATTTGTAAATCTCTTACAGGTTCACAAGGGTATACTTCGTATATTTAATCAGTTGATTAACGATTACCTAATAACGGTTGGCTTGCTAGAAAGTTTGACGTTATTATCATACAGATGGCGGTGATCAATTGGTCCCTAAAGGTCACACCTATAGGATGTGTTTGAGAGATGTGGTTATAGAAATATAATCACATTGATGCCTTATATGACTAAACAGTTAGTCAATGTGTTGATGACACAATTATTTAATGAAGATTAAATAATATTAGTTGAGACGAATTAACTGTCAATTCGTAAATTGAATATAATAAGTTATATTTAATTAAATGTATGTAATGTTAGCTTGGACGAATTAATCTGTTAATTCGTAATTAAATGTAATCGGTTATATTTAATATCAACAAGATGAATGTGTCATAGTGGTAATAGTGAGGGTACTCAAACCAAGAGGACATGGGTTCGATCCTCACTAGATGACAATTTACACATTTTATACATTTTTGGAATAACCGAAAAAAAGAGAAATTAACTCTCTTAATTTCGGTATATGGGCCGAAAATTTGGAAGGAAAATATCTACCCTATTACACCTTATACTCGGTTTTATAAGGGTATGGTAGATAATTATTTTTCTAACCTAATTTTAACCTAGTTTTGCTCATCATTTCTCTCATCAGAAAATCACACAAAAACCCTAATATTTACAGAAAATTGGGGATCTCATTCTAGCAATTTTGAGGGGTATTTCTCGGAGCATCTTGGGTGAAACTGATAGGAGAATATCATTGTGATATTGTTCATAGGCCGAATTAGCTAGGACCGAAGGTTATTTCTAATTCTCTTTACCCTTTTGTTTATGTAATTTAATTTTATGACTAGCATTCATCATGATATATTCGTTATAGTCCTTAAATTCAAAGGGATGCATACAGATAAATCCCACAAGTGGTATCAGAGCTAAGGCCACGAATTTTAATTTTGATGATTCTCATAAAATTGTTTGTAAACAATAATTAGGGTTTGCGAAAAAAAATATATAATCGGCTGGATTTTTTTTATCCGTGGAATTTTTTTTCCTTCCGTCACGTTACTGTTCACGGATGAACAATATTTTTATTAAAAAAAAAAAATTCTTTTTTTTTCCTTTCGGTTTTTCCTGAAAAACCGATTAAAGTTTTTTGCGGCTGTTTTTGTTTATGCCGATTTGAAAAGCATCCGAGAAAAGAATTTTTTTTTCCTGTTACTGTTCACGTGGTTACTTTTCACAGAGGACAGATTTAAAAAAAAAAAAAATTTGTCATGTTTCGGTTTTTACAGATAAAACCGTGTACAAAATAAGGAAAGTCATTTTTTTTTTTAGTTTAGCCGTCTTTGAAATTATAAAAAAAAAAAAAAATTGTTTTTTTTTAAGTTCAACTGAGACCAAAAAGAAAAAAAAAAAAAGGATTTTGTTTTTTTTTTTTTTTGTTTTGGCCAATTTTGTTTATACATTAAATTTATAATGTATGATAATTTTTGTGAAGCGGTTCACAAAATTTAAAGATACCTAATTATTTTAAAGCAGTTTAAAATATTGATGGATTAAATTCATATTACAAGTTTAATATGAATTAAGTTTGAAATTAATGTGATTAATTGAGGAATTGTCACTTAATTTGTTAATTTAAATAGGTGGTTTGGATAAAATTAATCAACATAATTAAGGAATTGTGTCATGTGTGTTTAAAATATTTTTAGTTGATGCATTTTATTTTGTTGAATGAATCGTTGAATGAATTTATTTACGTATTTTTGCAATCGGTTGTAATTTGTAATACTTAGTGTGGTCTTAGTCAAATTATGTTTTCGTAATGAAGGAAACATAATTTTTTATGTAATTATGAGATCTCGTATCTCTTTTTATTTTTTCTTTAGTTTTGGGTTTTGAAATTAGAATGTAATAAATAGGTTTATTATCTAATTTATTTATTGTAATTTCAAAGAAGACTAAAGATGGAGATTGGAGCTCACTCCCGCTACATGGATCAAGATGGAACATCGAGACAAGCTTCTCGGATCCAAGGATGGATTCCAAACTTGTATTTAATGTTCATTTTGATATGATAGGCCACACTAGGACTTTATTATTGTTTTTACGTTTTCATTCCTATTGCTTTTCATTCACATGATAGTTTATGCATCATATTCCGCCTAAAACCAAACCACCTACTACTAAAATGCATGAAAATTGACTCATATAGGTTGTATGTTAGTTTTCATGGACATACAGATGTCACAGACTTATTAAGCCATCACCTTAGTTTATTCAATCTCACATGCTAGATATTAGTTCACTTAAAATGAATCTAAATTAAGTTGATGGGATCTTCCTCTAAAACGGAAATTGAGATTAGTCTTTATAAGGGTAAACAACTATGAATCCCTTCTTCGTCGGTAGGCATAATATAACCCCTTCTACGTTGGGTAAGTAGTTGTGTTGACTTAGTTTACCTCAACATCATAGTCCGAAGAGTTTCTCGTGATTATGATGGACTAAAGATAGAATTTGCAGAAATTTATCGACCAAGAATTATAACGGTAGAATTAGCTAAGAGGTTAGCTTATCAATTTACAGATAATTGAGTCTTGGGATCATTAATATAATTCTTGAGGGAGGTCAATTGTATAAATGTTTTGAGTCTTCGCGTTATGACATTAGTTCATTAGACTTAAAATTATAAACGATGCACATGCTTATTATTTTTATTCTTCTTCTCGCAGTATAGAACACGATTATTTTGATAATACTGTTACAACTAAATGGCTGGAATAACGCAATCCCAATGCCTAGTGCCACACTTGATCGCGAGTCCTGGCTGAAAGCTTTCATGGACCACATGAATCGATCCACGCGATCAAGAATGATGGGTCCAACTTTGCGGATCGGGAGGCGGCACTACGGAATGTCGCCATTGCTTTGACGGTAAGCTCAAGTACTTAACTGAGCCAATACCGGTCAACCCAGGCCCCAATGCAGGAGTCAACGAGTCACTCGCTTATAGTGACTTCGTTATGGAAGCGGGTGCGATAAAGAACGTACTCATCTTTGCAATGGAAACCAATTTGCAGAGACGCTTCATTGCTCAGGGTGCAAACAAGATTTTCACCACGCTCACTAACGAGTTCTCAAAGGCACCGAGAATCATTACTTATGAGCATACCTGTCGCTTCTTTGATGCGAAACTCCAGAAGGGCCAACCGGTTAGCCCATACATTCTTCACATGATTGAGAATGTCGAGAAGCTGGAGGCACTTGATTGTAAAATCTGTGAGAGCATTGTCATAGACCGAATGCTTCATTCTCTTCACGATGGTTTTGCCCTTTTCAGGGCGAACTACTACATGAATGACTTGAAAAAGAGTTCTCATGAGCTACACTCCCTTCTCGTACAGACCGAGAAGGATATGAAATTGAGTGGGAGCATGAAGCAGGATGTTCTCACGATTTCCAACAAGGGTAAAGGTAAGGGCAAGGCTCATGGAGACCTAGCCGTAGATAAGCCAAAGTTTAAAAAGCCAGGAAACGATAAGAGTGGGCCCGGTGAGACTAGTGGCTCACAGGGCAAGGCAAAGAGCAAGGGCGGTGACATTGAGTGCCACCATTGTCACAAGACTGGACATTGGAGGAGGAATTGTCCCGTGTACCGTGAGGACATCAAAGTAGGCCACGTCGTTCCTGTTGGAATGTCATCTTATATTCATATGATTGAGATTAACCATACAAGTTTCGGAACTTGGGTACTTGATACTGGTTGTGGTTCTCATCTGTGTAATAATTTGCAGGACCTAAAGAACATCATACCTCTCGAAAAGGGTGATGTGGACCTGCGAGTCGGGAATGGCGCACGAGTTGCTGCAGTCTCGAAGGGAACATATGTAATCCAACTCCCTAGTGGTTTTGAGTTATTTTATATAACAGTTACTATGTACCCAGTTTATCTTAGAACATTATTTCTATTTCCGTACTCGATATAGACGGTTTTGCATTTTCAATAAAGGATAATACCTGTATTTTCTTTTTAATGAAATGATTTATGGCAAAGCAGTTTCCATGAATGGAATTTACATCTTAGATCAAACCACGGAAGTATTACACGTGAATAATAAGAAATTAAAGGTTGGTGACAAAGATCAAACCTATCTATGGCATTGTCGAATGGGACACATAAATGAAAAACGCGTGAAGAAACTCGTCGATAATGGGACTATTCCCGCATTCGAATTTTCTACATATGGCACGTGTGAATCATGTCTCATTGGCAAAATGACTCGAATTTCCTTCAAATG
This sequence comes from Silene latifolia, assembly GCF_048544455.1. Classification (NCBI taxonomy): domain Eukaryota; kingdom Viridiplantae; phylum Streptophyta; class Magnoliopsida; order Caryophyllales; family Caryophyllaceae; genus Silene; species Silene latifolia. The sequence continues at coordinate 86,465,921 of NC_133526.1, forward strand.
TGTTGGAATGCGCGCTAGTGACCTATTAGGACTCATACATACTGATGTTTGTGGACCTATGTCAATTACCGCTATAGATGGCTATAGATATTTTATCACTTTCACGGACGATTTGAGTAGATACATATATGTCTACTTAATGAAGCATAAAAGTGAGTCCTTTGAGAAATTCAAGGAATACCAGAACAGGGTACAGAACCAACTGGGTAGAAAGGTTAAAGCACTCCGTTCAGATCGGGGTGGCGAATATCTTTCAAATGAATTTGATCAACACCTTAAAGACTGTGGAATCGTTCTACAGTTAACTCCACCTGGAACACCTCAATTAAATGGTGTGTCCGAACGGAGAAATCGAACCTTACTTGATATGGTTCGATCCATGATGAGTCACACGGTAGTGCCTGATTCATTATGGGGTTTTTCTCTTTTTCCAGCTGCTCTTATACTTAACCGAAGTCCGACTAAAGCTCTCGACAAGACCCCATATGAAATGTGGAAGGGAACGGTCCCTAACTTGTCCTTTATTCGGGTTTGGGGCTGCGAGGCTTATGTCAAGTGGAGACACGAAGATAAGCTCGGCCCGCGATCGGTCAAGACATACTTTATAGGTTATCCAAAAGGAACATTTGGTCATTACTTCTATTCGCCTATCGAACATCAAGTTTTTGTTGCGGCTAGTGCGACGTTCTTAGAGAAAGAATTTTTCGAGAATAAGACGAGTAATAGAACCTTCGAGCTGTCGGAGATTTCAGAACCAACAACCGAGGAACAGATGGAGGAAGTTGTTCCTCCAACTGATGATACGGTTAATATTCCTGAGGAACCTAGGAGGTCGGGTAGAGTATATCATCCTCTGGACAGATACATTGGTATGGTCGAGGAGAATGACGTTTTACTCCTAGAGAGTAATGAACCCGCTACCTATAAAGGTGCTATGGCCTGTTCCGACTCAAAGCTATAGCTCGAAGCCATGCAATCCGAGACGGACTCCATGTATGAGAATAACGTATGAGATCTAGATGATTTACCTAATAAGCTACAACCTCTACAGTGTAAATGGCTTTACAAAATAAAGCATTCTGTAGACGCGCAACCAGATACCTATAAGGCACTACTTGTGGCAAAAGGTTTCACTCAAGTGCACGGATTGCATTATGATGAAATTTTTGCACCCGTAGTCATGTTACGTTCCATTCGGATAATATTAGCGATTGCCGCATTTCATGACTATGAAATTTGGCAAATGGATGTGAAAACCGCCTTCTTAAACGGTTATTTGGAGGAAGAGTTGTACATGGTGCAACCCGAAGGTTTCATAGATCCTGAACATCCTAAAAAAGTATGCAAGCTTAAGCGTTCCATTTATGGACTTAAGCAAGCTTCTCGAAGTTGGAATCATCGTTTCGACCAGGTGATAAAAGAGTACGGTTTCACTCGATCGGTCGAAGAACCATGCTTATATATCAAGTCGAGTAGGAGCAAGATTGTATTCTTGATATTGTATGTTGATGAGATACTCTTGATTGGGAATGACATTCCTCTCCTATCTTCGGTTAAAGAATGGTTGAAGAACCATTTCCAGATGAAAGATCTGGGTGAGGCACAACGCATTTTGGGAATCCGTATCTACCGAGATAGATCACGACGGACGTTATCACTAAGTCAGGAGTCTTATTTGGATAAGATTCTTGAGAGGTTCAGCATGACCAACTCCAAGAAGGGGAACCTTCCAATGACGTCTGGGATGCAGTTGAGCAAGTCTCATTCACCCACGACGCCTGAAGGGATTGAGCGCATGAGTCGTGTTCCTTATGCATCTGCAATAGGATCAATCATGTATGCCATGATATGCACACGTCCAGACGTGTCATATGCATTGAGTATGACGAGTCGTTACCAAAAGAATCCATGTGAAACACACTGGATAGCTGTTAAAAATATCCTCAAGTACCTACGGAGGACTAAGGATAGGGTATTGACTTATGGAGGCGATACTAAGTTATGCGCAATTGGTTGCACAGATGCTAGCTTCCAAACGGATTGAGATGATTAGAAATCTCAGTCTAGATTCATTCTTACTCTTAATGGTGCTGCGGTCAGCTGGAATATTTCCAAACAGGAAGTTGTAGCAGATTCTACTACTGAGCCATTGAAGTATGATAAGCATGGAGGGCACGTTATTTCCATGAGAATTAAACGTGTTCCTGAGTTGTAATAGTTGATTATGAATTTGATACATTATCTTTTTCATATACTATTTATAACTTCATCGTATTAATATAATATTTTGTTTTTCATGTGGATTTTACTGACAACTTTGAACGCCACAAAGTGAACTGAATTACATTATATTTTGTTTGGTCCGTAATCGCCTACAAGAGCCGATAACTCGGCTATTATATTGTGCAATCGATTGATGGTGGGTTCAACGAGCCATAAGTCAAACTGTTGACTGATCGATCACAAATGCGAGATTATAACGATACCTCGTAGGACAAATTTTTGTGACAACGTAATGGAGTCCTAAATGTTTAAAAACATTCGGTGCCAGGTCGTGGATAGGACATCCATTGTGTTCCTAGAGTCGATTCTTTTGACTATCGATTGTCTCTTGAGATTAAGGCGCTTTTGGGTGACTTTGGTTTCTTTCTCACGATGCTGTGAATCGGAGGCTAAGTAGATTTTTTCTGGGTCATTTCATACTGTGCTTACATCTGCAGGATTCGAGTTGAGGAAAATATCCAACCTTTATCAGGTATAGTTATTTCTCAGGGCCACTCGAGGAGTTGTAACTGAAATGCATGGCCATGCTCGAATGTTGATTCGTTTATCAGTTAAGTTACTCTCTAGTCGGGGAAACCACTCTTGATAATGATCGCTTGTAAAATACGGCCTTTGTGAATACGTATTTGCAAATTGTTTTACATTGAGTGGGAGAAATTTTGGGATATGAGAATCGGTTATCGCACATACACTTGTGAGGACAAGTGGGAGCTTGTTGGAGCTTGTGTCCTCCACAAATTAGTGTGATAACATTTGTAAATCTCTTATAGGTTCACAAGGGTATACTTCGTATATTTAATCAGTTGATTAACGATTACCTAATAACGGTTGGCTTGCTAGAAAGTTTGACGTTATTATCATACAGATGGCGGTGATCAATTGGTCCCTAAAGGTCACACCTATAGGATGTGTTTGAGAGATGTGGTTATAGAAATATAATCACATTGATGCCTTATATGACTAAACAGTTAGTCAATATGTTGATGAGACAATTATTTAATGAAGATTAAATAATATTAGTTGAGACGAATTAACTGTCAATTCGTAAATTGAATATAATAAGTTATATTTAATTAAATGTATGTAATGTTAGCTTGGACGAATTAATCTGTTAATTCGTAATTAAATGTAATCGGTTATATTTAATATCAACAAGATGAATGTGTCATAGTGGTAATAGTGAGGGTACTCAAACCAAGAGGACATGGGTTCGATCCTCACTAGATGACAATTTACACATTTTATACATTTTTGGAATAACCGAAAAAAAGAGAAATTAACTCTCTTAATTTCGGTATATGGGCCGAAAATTTGGAAGGAAAATATCTACCCTATTACACCTTATACTCGGTTTTATAAGGGTATGGTAGATAATTATTTTTCTAACCTAATTTTAACCTAGTTTTGCTCATCATTTCTCTCATCAGAAAATCACACAAAAACCCTAATATTTACAGAAAATTGGGGATCTCATTCTAGCAATTTTGAGGGGTATTTCTCGGAGCATCTTGGGTGAAACTGATAGGAGAATATCATTGTGATATTGTTCATAGGCCGAATTAGCTAGGACCGAAGGTTATTTCTAATTCTCTTTACCCTTTTGTTTATGTAATTTAATTTTATGACTAGCATTCATCATGATATATTCGTTATAGTCCTTAATTACAAAGGGATGGATACAGATAAATCCCACAGAAGGGCTCTTGTCTTTTGCCTTGTCCATGTATACCTCTTTATTGATGCTTTGAAGAAGGAGGAGCTAAAATGCTATGGTAGCATGACCCTTGTGCACGTAGTCGAGCAAATGGAGCATGGTAGAGATCCATCATGGTTGGTGGTTGGAGAGATCGTCCAAGCTTTGGACAAGAAGAGCTCTTGTGGAGAAGCTCCTTCATTTGGATCTCCAAGGATCCTCCAAGTGTGGCTATTGGAGAGGCTAAGGTATGTAGAGCCTCCGGTTGATTCTTCTTCTTATTCTTTCCATCACCTTACCATGAGCAAGAAGTTGTACTTGGATAGCTTTGCGTCCACCGAGGCTTATTGGGCCGCGAGATTGGCGGAGGAGGGTGGCCCTCATATCCGTTAGGTGGTGCCATGGTGGCATTTGAGGTCCTTCACGGGGTTGCCCGCTTCGGGTGCTAGTCCTCGTTCTTTGATGGTGGTGGGTTTAAAGGTTGTTTCCTTCATTTATCCCGAAAGGCTCATGAGGCAAATGGGGCGTCAAAAAAAGGTGCCCGCTCAAGATACCCATGTTCAAGAGAATGTTTTCTGGAACTCCGAGCTTGTGGAGGTCTTCGAAAAATGGTTGGCCACTCGGCCGCTTTGGGAGGTACCAAACCCCGTTGCCACGACATGGGTGACTCCCGCTTATGTCAAGTGGTCAAGAGCTTCATCCTTGGAAGAGGTCTCCAAATCCCGTAAGGACGAGGTTGTCGCCTTGAAGTATCGAGAAGTTGGCAAGGCCAACCGCGCATTCTTTGAGGATTTAACCTTCTTTGATGTTCCTGGGTTTAACCTTCTTGTTGAATGCATGTTGTATACGTCGTTGGTATAGTTGGACGTTGTGCAAGGCGTTGAGCCGCCGCTCGTCTAGGAGAGCGAGTTGTTCATACCTTCGACGGGTCCATTCCGCCTCAAGAACTTGACTCTCCATTAGGATGCGTAGAGATGAGACCTATAACTCTACCAGTTGAACGGCCTCCATACCGTATGCTAGGTAGAAGGGTGTGGTGCCTGTCGGTGTTCGAATGGAGGTTCGGTATCCCCAGTGTGTGAATGGGAGTTTGCTCAGCCAATCGCGGTAGTTGTCTTGCATTTTCTTAATAATGGTGACAAGATTTTTGTTCGCTGCCTCCACCGCTCCGTTGGTTTGGGGACGGTAGGGGGATGACTGATGTCGTTTGATCTTGTATTTGTCCAGCAAGGTTTGTGTTTCCGCCCGAAAGTGAGAGCCTTGATTGCTGATGATTTCATAGGGTACCCCGTATCTGTAGATGATGTTGTCTTGGATGAACTTGGCCACTTGTTTGGCGGTCAAGACTGCGTATGACTGCGCTTCTACCCATTTGGTGAAGTAGTCGATGGCGACGAGGATGAAGCAATGCCCCTTGGTGCCTATCGGGTTGACTTTCCCGATGATGTCGATGCCCAGGTTAAGAAAGGCCAGGGTGATGTCATGGTGTACAAAAGGGATTGTGGTATGTGTTGTATGTTGGCGAAGATTTGGCAATTGTGGCAATGTTTGACGTATTTACGGCAATCGGCTTCCATGGTGGTCCAATAGTAGCCTAGCCACATGATTTTTCGGGTAAGCATCATTGCGCTCATTTGAGGGACACATTCTCCATCGTGGACCTATCCCATGACGTTTTTGGCTTTGTGATGGTCAATGCAAAGGAGGAGAATCCCTTGGGGTGTTCTTTTGTATAATTGGTCTTGGTTTATCACGAATTGTGATGCAAGTAAACGGATGGCTCTTTGTCCTCTTGGATTAGAGTTAGAAGGGAATTCGTTTTTGGTTTTGTAGTTGAGGATGGCTTGGTACCAGGGTTTATCATGGTTTTCCTCGTCGTTGTTGATGGCATATATGTGAGCTGGCTCGCTCCTTCTTTTGACACATAGGGGCATTGATGTCATGTCGTTGGGTATGTTGACAAGCGCAGCAAGCTTTGACAGGGCATCAGCAAATTGATTTTCCTCTCGTGGCAAGTGGAAGTAGTCGACTTGGTCGAAGAACTCAGCCTCTTGATTGATTTTCGCTCGGTAGAGAGGTAAGTTGTCACTTCGAATTTTCCATGATCCGGACACCTGATTGATGATAAGTGAGGAATCGCCATGGACCCTTAGTCTCTTGATGCCAAATGTGATGGCTGCTTGTAGGCCGATGAGGCATACTTCATATTCGGCGGCATTGTTGGTGACGACAAAGTCTAACTTGACCGAGATCGGAACATGTTCTCCCTCTGGTGATATTAAAAGGATTCCTACCCCGAAGCCTCTCTGATTAGACGCACCATCGAAGTATAGGTCCCATGAGTCGGAGTCAGCACAAAGGATGTCTTCGTCAGGAAGTGAGCATGTGTCGGTCGTTGGATCCTCGTTGACGGGATTCTCTGCCAGGAAATCGGCGACTGCCCTTCCCTTGATAACTTTGAGGGGTACAAACTTGAGGTCAAACTTGGACAGCATGAGTGTCCACCTAGACAGCCTTCCGTTTAGTACGGGTTTCTCGAAGATGTATTTGACCGGGTCCATCTTGGAGTAGATATGGACCGTGTAGCTGAGCATGTAATGCTGCAGCTTCTTTGTTGACCATACTAGGGCAAGGCATGTCTTTTCCAGTTGGGTGTACCTCGTCTCATACTCGATGAACTTCTTGTTGATGTAGTAGATGGCTCGTTCTTCACCGTCGACTGTCTGCGCTAACATTGCTCTAATGGCTGTGTCGGTGATAGTCAGGTATAGGGATAAGGGAATTCCTTGTTGAGGTGGCATGAGGACAGGAGGTTTGGATAGGATTTCCTTTATCCTGTCGAAGGTCTTTTAACAGTCGTCGTCCCAATCGGTGTGATCGAAGGTGCGAAGTTTCTTGAATATTGGTTCACAAATCATGGTGAGCTTGGCTATGAAGCGGCTAATGTATTAAACTTGACCGAGAAATCCCCGAATCTCCTTCTCGTTCTTAGGCCGTGGCATTTGCTAAAGGGCTTTGATTTTGGTTGGATCAATCTCAATGCCTCTTTTACTGACGACATGTCCCAAGAGTTTTTCGGAGGTGACCCCGAATGCACATTTCTGAGGATTTAGTCTCATGTTATACTTCTGCAGACGAGCGAAGAATTTACGAAGGGCACTGATGTGGTCGTCTCGTTTTCTTGACTTGACAATCATATCATCGACATATACCTCTACCTCCTTGTGCATCATATCATGTAGGAGAGTGGTAGCGGTTCTTTGATAGGTTGCTCCGGCATTGATGAGGCTGAAGGGCATGACCGTGTAGCAATATGTACCCCAATGCGTAGTGAATGCAGTCTTGTGCATGTCTTCCTCAGCCATTTTGATCTGGTTGTACCCAGCATACCCGTCCATGAATGATAGGAGAGCGTGCTGGGTGGTATTGTCCAAAAGATTATCAACATGTGGCAAAGGGAAGTTGTCCTTTGGACTCGCCTTGTTCAGATCCCTGAATTCGACGCAAAGCCGAATTCTCCCGTCTTTCTTTGGTACAGGAACGACGTTGGCTACCCAGTCAGAGTACTCCGACACTTTGATGAAACCGGCCTTGAATTGTTTATCCACTTCTTCTTTGCTTTTCAGGGCGCATCCGGCGCAACTTTTGCTTCACTGGTTTAGCTCCGGGCTTAACGGGTATCCGGTGCTTGGCAATTTCCCTGACAATCCTAGGCATGTCTTTGTAGGACCAGGCAAATACGTCCTTGTATTCGTGTAGGAGGTCAATGAATTGTTGTCTTTCCGAGGGGTCAAGGGTTGTCCCTATACTAAGTTCTTGAGGTGTGTTGTCGGTTCCTACGTTAATAGGTTCGGTCTCCTCAATGATGGGGGTCCTGGTTTCCCTTTTGTCAAGTTCTTTGGCTAAGTGAGGTGGGTAGTCACTCAAGTCAAATTCCTCATAGTCATTCAGAATTGCATTGCAGTTAAATTGAGATGAGTCATAAGCAAACTTAGCGTTCATTAAGTTGACACGAGCGAAAAGCTCGGAGAGGACAGACATCTCATGGTTAGTCAGAAGCGAAAACGCAGAGGAGGTGGCCCCTGAAACAGGCTCCAGGTCATCACCTTCCATGGGAGAGGGGGTAACCCTAGTTGACTCAGCCTCTAAAGCAGCCACAAGTTTGTGATAAAACAGCGGGAAGGGGACCTTGACCGGGACATCAGGAGTGCTAGGAGCTAAGACAGACTCTGACTCCGAATCAGACTCAGATTCTTCTTCACTTCCCTCTTTGAACATAGGGCCTTCTCCAGTTGTGATCTTGAGAATGCGGCCTTGGAGATCGGTCCACTTGACGGTTTTCCTCCAGCCTTGTGTAGCTTTCTCCGAGTCAGCATCGGAGATCAAGATGGTGGGATCAAATTGGTTGTCCTTTAGAGCAATGTTAATGATGTCCTCATAGTCGAGGTGGTTGATGTTATCCTCTCCAAAGAGGAGAGTGACAGCCTGTCCGTCGAGGCATGAGGACGCCTTAGACTCGGTTGATTCAGCTTCGGTGTTATTGGGAATGAAGTAGCAGTCCTGGAAGACTTCTACACCCGGGTACCTGACCTTGGCCACAGAGTCACAGATCGGCTCAGCGAAGTCATGGTAGATCTCGGACTCTCCCTCGGAGACAAAGTATCCATTGAGGGTCAAATGATAGGGACGGAGGATAATTCCGTGCTTCTTACGCTTCCGAATTAGGAGGTTCATCTACTGGATATCTTCATTGGTAGGTTCATAGCTCAGCCCGAAGGGGATGTTGGGGACCTTAGCCTGTTTCAAGGGAGGTAAGGTGTTATTCAGCGGATTGAGGGGTAAACCCGGGAAGTAACCCTGGCGCATCAGGATGCGGTTGACTGTGAGGTTGGCGAACAGGTTACAATTAGAGGGTGTTGATTCATCAGTTAGGGCGTTCAAAGCTTGAAATCCCCACATCTCGTTGTCATCCTCCTCAATGGCCTAGGAGGCTATTACCTTTTTAATGATGACTTTGATCAGAGAAGCAGGAATCGTGATCGTTTTCCCGTTGAAGGGGATCTTGATTTTCTGGTGAAGGGTGGAGGTAACCGCCTTAATGGCGTGGATCCAGGGACGTCCCAAAAGCATGTTGAAGGAGGCGTCGATGTCGACTACCTGAAAACTGGTTTACCTTTCCAGTGGCCCGGTTGCGACGGTTAGAGTGATAAGCCCTGCGACCTTAAGACGAGTGCCGTCATAAGCGCGTAGTCCTTGATTGGTTGAGGCCAAATCAGCTTCCTTGATACCCAGTTTATGAGCTGTTTTGAGGGGAATGACATTTACCGCGGATCCGTCATCCACAAGAACCATAGGCACATTCTTTTTTAGGCACTGTACGGTGATGTATAGGGCCAGGTTATGGTTGGCTCCGAAGGGATGAATATCTTCATCGGAAAAGATGATCGGGTTGTTCAGGTCGGGGACATCCTTTGTCATGTGTGCTACTACTTCTTCGGGGGAGGAGGTAGAGGTCACGGTCAGTTTTCCCAAGGCTTGTAGTAGAGCTTGCCGATGCTCGAAGGATGTAGCAATCAATTGCCAAATTGAAATTTCGGCTTTTGCCTTATGCAGTTGTTTGAGGATCGAATTCTCGGGAGCCTTTGGTTGAGTGTCCATGTCCGGGACAACCTGGTCGTTCGTTGTTGGAATGACTGTTGAATTGTTCGGGTTTTGATAGTGGCGTCTGGACCGGGTAAGATGACTGATCTCTTTCGCCTGCTTCTCTTTCCCTGGGCCTATATAGATATCCTCATCATCATCTCTCCAGATACCATTGATTTCGGGATCCTGGGGGTACCTTGGAGGGGTATTCCTCGGTGGGCAGATTTTGTGAGGGTAGTTTTTGTGAGGGTATTTATTGTGAAGGTGATTATTGTGAAGGTGATTATTGTGAGGTGCGTGCCAGAATAGCCGCGGGAGCAATCCACCCTGGTGAGGGTAGTCTTGGGTGCTTGGGGGACCTTCCCTCGGGCGTGGTGCTGGAGGATTGAAAATCTATCGGCGGTAAACATCGTCAAGTCGGGTAATCCTTTCGGAGAGACTAGCTATAGCTTCCTCGACTTGTTGGAACATGGCAAGCATAGTTGCGGCACTGAACACAAATACCCCGTCCAAGGCATCCTTCTCCAGAGCAATCACCTCATCATCAATTGGTAAGATGAGGTGTGAGCAGTCTAACGTTGGTTCGTCATCGGAGATGGCATGGATTCTCAAAGGGTTTGTTTTGTTGTTTGGTTTAGTCGGTGGAGGCAAGGCAATTCCCCTTTCTCGATCATGTCCTGAATGACGTGTTTGAGCTTGAAATAGGTTTCCATGGCATGCCCTTTCCCTTGGTGGTACTGACAGTAGGCATTGGGGTTTCAGAAGCGGGATTTCTTAGCATCAGACGGATCCGGGGTGGGTCCAATTGGTTGTAACTTCCCTTGGTCCATAAGCCTTTTCAGGGAGCTTGCATAAGTTGACCCTATGTTGGTGAACACTCTTTGAGAGCGCTCAGCTCTCTTGGCGGTTGGCTCGAGGAGGTTGACCTAGTCAATTTTGTTCGTTTGGCCATAAGGACGAGATCCGGTTGATGTGGATCCCTGGTAGCCTCTAACGGTGGTTTTGGCTAGGACACCCTTTCGGAGATCATCTTCAATGCGTGTCAAAAGGATTTGCAGATCCTGGAATGTCTTGATGTTTTAGTACCCCGGTTAGTTGGCATACACCGGGCGGAGATTGTTGACAAATTTTTCCACCAAGGTTGACTCACTCGGCTTGCTGACCAACTCAGTGCTTACTCTCCTCCAACAGGTCAAGAATTCGGTGAATCCCTCCTTGTCATTTTGGGTTAGGACCTCAAGAGTACGGGTATTGACTTGGATTTCGACATTGTCAGCATATTGCTTAGGAAATTCAACTGCAACCTCATCCCAGGTAGTAAGTTTCTTCGGGTCATGGGAGTAGTACCATTGGCGAGGGATCGGTTCCAAGGATGATGAAAAGATCTGGGTGAAGAGTTCTTGTTTGACCCCTTTTATGGTCATGTAGTCTTTGAAGGCTCGAATGTGATTGAGTGGGTCCTCCACTCCCTTGAATTTGGGCACATCAGTCAAGGTAAAGTTGTCGGGTAGTTGATCCCCAACGGGTTCAAATATTCTATTGTTCTCAAGGTGGATTTTGTTACCCCGGGCTAGGAGTTGTTCTTCCAAGAGCTTGAGCCTTTTCTCGGTTTCAGTCAAGGGCAGAGTGTTGTGCTCTCCAGTCTCCTTGTTTTCCAGGGTGTCGATATGGGTCTCGACACAATCCAGAGTGACCTTAAGAGCAGTGAGTAGGCTGGCTAGCTGAGCGGTTGTGACATCTCTGTTGTCGCTGTTGTTGGACGAAGTCGAAGACGGGGCCATGGTCCTGAGGCACAAAAACGGCTCACATTATAACTCAATCTGACACGGTTCAAAGACTGAACGCAGATAACACAAAGGACGTAACAAAGATCAGACTCAACAAGACGAGGGTGACCGTGTGTGGTACCTCGGTGCTGACTCGATTTATAATGTGACGGTGTTGACCGGACTTCGACACGCGTCCAAGGTAGTAGTGTGACGCCATTGCATGAGTCTCGTGGTGTGACGAATCATAAGTAAATACCCATAAGTACGTTTGCTTCGACCCGATGACACGAGGCGGAATTGGAATGGTGGACTAAAGTTTTCGAAAATAGAAATTTTCAAAAAGATTCGTTTGTCCCTTTATGGACGAATTCCGAAGATAGGGATCTCCGCAAGTCGGTTAGTTGAAAGGTTATCTTAAGTTTGTTTGCAAAAGACGGTTTGAGTTTGAGTCGGCCCGGAAAACAATGTACTATTTCCCAAGACGGTTTTTGAAATTCAAAATTGTATGTTTTGAAAATCGAGTTTGAAATGTTTGAAAAGGTCTCGGGGACGATGTATGGTCCTCAGGATCTTGAAAATGTCTCGAGAAAAGGGTGTATGCTTTTCTCAGGTTTTGAAAGAGCCATTGTCGGCGCGAAACGGGTAAAAATCCGTGTTTAGACGCGGCGATTATAACGGCCTGAAAAGGTGTTTTGAAATGGTTGTAAAAACCGGGTTTGAAAATCGTCATTACGACGGTCTAGAAAGGCGTGTTGAAATGGTTATAAAAACCGGATTTGGAAATCGTCATTACGACGGCCTAGAAAGGCGTGTTGAAAAGCAACGGTCGGCGAAAGACCGAGGTTTGAAACGACCATTATAACGGCGCAAAAGGTGTTTTTGAAAGTTTGAAAATGACACGGAAGGAATTATGATCACATAGCACATAAGCACTCACAGTTTCAATATATTATGCATAATGCTGACACGGATTTTGGCTTAAAAGGGTGGGTTACACACCAAGCAATCAAACCCCGATTTATGAGAGGGATACCAATCCAAACAAAATGTGTAAGGAGGGTGCCCTAGCCTCGTGCTCGAAGGTGATGAAAGCTCTTTGACGAAACAGAAATGTATAACGTCAACGGTATGCTTGACTCAATTGGGATTTGAAACGCGGGGATGAGAAAACTCACGACGATGAGACGAGCCAATTGGTCGAAAAGGGTTAGGTTGTGGGCCTGGACAAGGAACCCGACAGTGACCGTAATATCAATTAATACATTCCAACCAAGACCTCGTTCGAGTCTCATCATCTAGGGATCACAAAGACACAAGTGTCCTAGTTATCCCCAGTGGAGTCGCCAATTTGTGGACATAGCCACCTATACGCCAAGCCAATCTGTGGGCGTATAGCTTTCTTTTGAAAGCCACGCTCGGCGGCGTAAAAATGCTTTCAACCGGATCGTTTTAGATCGGTCGGTTTCGTCTCGGCAAGGGTCTTGAAACGATTAGAGATGTTTGGAGTCGCCACCAAGAATTTGTGGGATGCTTGGAACCCGTTCGAATCCACTTTATACCTCGGTCAAACGAAGCACAAAGCAGTGTTTGACATAGGTACTAAAGATAAGGAATCGTCCCACTTTAGCATCCTATCTCTAAAATGACTCTCGTACGCCCTGGATAAGGTCGTCCACTATCCAAAATTTATGAGTAAGAGGTGAAGGTACGTATTGGGAAGCCCTTTAATCAGACACCCAATCTCACCCGCGGTAGCGACCTCTACTGATCGATCTTGGTTGGTTGAATGCAAAAGTTGATAAAATGGTTTAAATGCATGAATGCGCATCCAATAGTTTAAACCTAACATGTGAGAGCTTTCTAAGTCGGTTGATTTAATCCAAGTATCAAGTATAAGATGTCGAATTGAATTTATGGTTGATTTGCATGCGAGACGGAAATTAAACATCAATTTACCGAAGTAGGTTTATGGCGCATAACGTGATCCATTTGCCTTAGTAAGACGTTTTGCAAATATGGTATTTGAATGAGAAAATTAGTCGTCTGATCCGTCCTATATCCGTGTTAACCGGAGTCTGGATCGTCCTAAACCAATGCTGGAAGGGGAATAGACACTGCATCAAGCAGCCAGAAGAGGCGCGAGCCTATTGGCGATGCAAGACGGTCTCCCCTGGTTTGAAAATACAAAAGAAGTGGCATGTTTAGGCGCGGGTCTGTCAACGATATATGACGTGTTCTGACCAGTGAAAAACGTTTGTAAAACGTGTTGAAAAATGGGTATTTGAACCCGTTTTGGTTTGAAAGGGTCGTTTAAGCCGCTTTTGTGTTGATTTGAAGAACGAGACTTGAATAACCGTCATTGCTTTGGCGGTATTCGATGTCGGGTTTGACTTTGTAAGCTTGACATGAATATTTTTGAAAATGGTTATGAACTAATTGTTTTAAGTTCATCTGAATATAATTAGTCAATATTCATCATAGTACTCGGGTTAAAATCCGACATGGTATGTAGAACCAAGGATGACTTTGTATTGGTGACTAATACATTTATTTTGATAATGTAAAGAAATGATGGAAAGCTTTAAAATACCTTCCAAAATGTAAAGAAATGAAATAAAAGGCTTTAAAATACCTTTTAAATGTAATTAACCAAATATTATCACCAAAACACGGATTAAACCGTCATGGTATTAAGAACCAAGGGTGAAAAATGTTTTATGGTTAAAAACTTGTAAAAATAAAAAGGGTTTGAAAATACTTGAAATGGTAAAAACCGTTTACAAACATGAAAATAAGGGAGATGAAGAGACCAAACACGGATTGGACTTAAGGCTGGGCAGGGTCCTTTAGGCGCGAGCCTATGTGCTACGTAAGTAGCCTCTGCCTTAACCAAAAGTCCGGTTTTGGCTCATTCTTCCCAAGTTTTTGACCATGTTATGCTTGATTTAGCATGTTATAGTCATGAAACAAGTAAAGACATGATAAAAAGAGGGTTTTTACACCCTCATACTTACATGCTAGGTTATGGCGAGAAATCGACATAAGTGTATCAATTCGTTTGGTCGGAAAACTAGGTTTAAAACCGTTTTAGTAAGTAAAAAGAGTGTTTGTTAAGTTTAGTGATGGTGTAGTGGTCGAGATGGTCGGTCAAGTGGCTTAATGCACGAAGACAGTACCAAACAATGTGTAAGGCTTGTGTTTACGATCGGTAGGTCGTAAACACGTGTCGGATTGTGACTTAGGAAGTCGAGTCGATAATTTTAAGGGAGAAAAGAGGGGGCGGACACTCGCGTAACCCTCAAATAGTTGCATTTGAGGGGTATTTACAGGAAAATGAGTGGTTGTGTGAGTTTTGAGCGACGTGGCCATCTGGGCTGCTCAAAGAGGCGCGAGCCATATAACACGTCTTCGAGGTGTCTTGTCGCTTTCACACAAGTGCAATCATGATTTATTCTATCCTAGGATTTGGATGCACATGTTTGGTACTTGACTATGTAAGATTCCGGGAAACCTTAACATAGAAGCATTTGAATGGTTTTGTTTGACTCGGTTTGACTCGTTGTTGGAGTCGGGATTTGAATTTTTAGTCGGTTTTTGGTCCGGTGTCGGTTTTGACTCTAGTTAGTGTCATTGCGACCCCGTCGTCATGCATTAAACACTCCAGGTACTTTTGAAAAGTTTTATTTTCGAAATCGTTTTAAGTTTTCCGACGTAAAGTTGTACACAAACTGTCGATCAAACGCCGCGATTCCTAAGCATGTTGTAGTCCGATAATCATCGGGTGTTTGTTGGAATCTCAGCAGATATTAGGTATCTATAATTATGCGTAGCTTTCTTAAGTGATCCCTGTAGGGTTATATCCGTATAATACCCTTTAAATTTAGGACTATAACGTAAATTTAACATGCGAATATCGTCATAAAACATAAATACAATAGAGAAACGATAAAGATAAAAGTCAACCTCGGGTCCTTTGATGCACGGCGTAAAGAACAGAAATCAACAGAGATTCCCTCCTAATTGTTGCACCCAAGATTTGTCCGAGAAATGCCCTTGTGCTAGAACGTGTTCTCCGATTGCCTTGCAATATAGGGAGAACTGGATGTGAGGTTTTTCGAGATGTGAGATCTCAGTTTCAGAGAGAAAATTAATCTCCGAAACCCTAATCTTTGTTAAAAATGAATTAGGTTTCAAAAGGAGGAAAAACCTCTCCTTTTGATGACCTCGGTCCGCGGGTCACTAGAGGAGGGAGTGGGCTTTCCACTTTCTCCTTATTTAACTCGTGATCCGACTGATCCGACTCGTCTCGCTAAAATGTATATGATGCGGTTTTTATTATAAATCGTCATCGGTTATCGGCTATTAAAACATCAACTAATAACACGGGTTAGTTGAAGTATTAATACATGTCCGACAAAGACGATATTGTATAATTACATTCAATATACATTAATCAAATATAAATCGTTTATATTTAATTTTACGAATTAACTGGTTAATTCGCCTTAGCCCATAATATTTAATCCGTATTAAATATAATATCTCAACCTCATATTTTGACTAATTACTAGTCAAATAACTCGGACTAACTGGTTAGTCAAATTTGGCATCTACATGACTGTATTTTCATACCGTCACATCTCTCAAACGTATCCTATAGGTGTGACTTTTAGGGACCAGTTGATCACCGCCATCTGTATGACAATAACGTCAAACTTATCTAGCAAGCCAACCGTTATTGATAAACGTGGATCAACTGATAATAATACCAAAATTATGCCCTTTGATCCTTTTAGAGATTTATAAGTCCTTGCACTAACTGTTAAGGACACCAACCCCAACAAGCTCCCACTTGTCCGTACAAGTGTATGTGCAATGACGTTATCCGCACTAACTGGAGGACACAAGCTCCAACAAACTCCCACTTGTCCGTACAAGTGTATGTGCGATAACCGATTCTCATATTCATTTAAAATTTCTCCCACTCAATGTAAAACAATTTGTAGATCCGGATCCACAAAGGTCGTATTTTACAATCGATCTGTATCTAGAGTGGTTTCCCCGACTAGAGAGTAACTTAACTGATAAAGCGAATCCGTATCCGAGCATGGCCATGCATTTCGATTCTGACTCCTCGAGTGGCCCCGAGAATTATCGAGTACCTGATAAAGGCTGAATATTTCCTTCAACTCGACTCCTTCCGATCTAAGCACAGCATGAAATGACCCAGAAAAAATCTACTTGGCCCCCTGTTACGGATGACCGTGAGAAAGAAACCAAAGTCACCCAAAATCTGCCGTAGTCACAAGAGACAGTCGATAGTCTAAAGATTCGACTCTAAGGATCACCATGGAAGTCCTATCCACGACCGGGCAGCAAGTGTTATAAAACATTTAGGACTCCACGTCGATGTCACAATGGTGTCCTACGAGATATCCGTATAACTCGCCTCTGTGATTGGTCAGTCAACTGGTTGACTTATGGCTCGTTGAACCCACCATCAACCAACGTCACAAAATAATTGCCAGAGTTATCAGCTCATGTGGGCAATTAAGGACTATAAAAATATGATGTTTGTTCAGTTCACTTTGTGGTGTTCAAAATTGTCGTACAATTCCACATGAAAAACAAATTATACATATATAAATATCAAAACGATGATGTCGTATAGAGTACAAACGAGAATGAATCTAATCCATAAAAAGTACTACAACTCAGGAACACGTTTGATTCCCATGGAATTAACGTGCCCTTCATGCTTATCTTGTCGTAATGGTTTAAGGAGAGGATCTGCTATGTTATCATCGGTAGCAATCTTTTCTATCACTACTTCCTTTTGCTCCACGTAATCTCGGATTAGATGAGCTTTCCGTTGTACATGTCTAGACTTGTTGCTAGACTTTGGCTCCTTAGCTTGGAAGATGGCACCATTATTGTCGCAATAGATGGTGATCGGGTCATTCGAACTAGGCACTACAGATAGCCCATGTAAGAATTGACGCATCCATATCGCTTTATTTGTAGCTTCAGACGCGGCATAGTACTCGGACTCAGTCGTAGAAATCTGCTTTATGTAGCTTTGTTTCGAACTCTTCCAGTGATCGCAGCGCCATTAAGAATAAAAACGAATCCAGACTGAGATTTCGAGTCGTCACGATCCGTTTGGAAGCTAGCATCTGCGTAACCGGTTGCGCATAGCGTTTGAGAGCCTCCATAAGTCAATGCCCAATCTTTAGTCCTCCGTAGGTACTTAAGAATGTTCTTGACAGCCAGCCAATGTGGTTCACCTGGATGCTGTTGGAATCGACTTGTCATACTCAATGCATATGCCACGTCTGGACGTGTGCATATCATGGCATACATGATTGATCCTATAGCCGAGGCATAAGGAATCCGTGTCATGCGCTCTTTCTCTTCCGGTGTCTCTGGTGCCTGAGCCTGGCTCAAATGCACCCCTGGAGCCATAGGAAGAAACCCCTTCTTGGAGTTGGTCATGCTGAATCTCTCTAGGACTTTGTCTATGTAAGACTCCTGACTGAGAGATAACATCCGTCGTGATCTATCTCGATAGATACGGATGCCTAGAATTCTTTGTGCCTCTCCCAGATCTTTCATCTGGAAATGGTTTTTCAACCATACTTTCACCGAAGTTAAGAGAGGTATGTCATTCCCAATCAGGAGTATGTCGTCAACATACAATATTAGGAAGACAATCTTGCTCCCACTCGACTTGATGTATAGACATGGTTCCTCGACCGATCGAGTGAATCCATTTTCTTTTATCACTTGGTCGAAGCGATGATTCCAACTCCTTGATGCTTGCTTAAGTCCATAAATGGAACGCTTAAGTTTGCATACTTTCTTAGGATGTACTGGATCGATGAAACCTTCGGGTTGTACCATGTACAACTCTTCCTCCAAAAAGCCGTTTAAGAAGGCGGTTTTCACGTCCATTTGCCAAATTTCATAGTCATGAAAAGCGACAATCGCTAAGATAATCCGAATGGAACGCAGCATGACTACGGGTGCAAAAATCTCATCGTAGTGCAAACCTGGCACTTGGGTGAAACCTTTAGCAACTAGTCGTGCTTTGTAGATATCTTGTTGACCTTCCACTGAATGCTTTATCTTGTAAAGCCATTTGCATTGAAGGGGAGGAACCTTAGCAGGTAAGTCAACAAGATCCCACACGTTGTTCTCATACATGGAGTCCATCTCGGATTGCATGGCCTCAAGCCATAGCTTTGAGTCGAAACTAGTCATGGCACCTTTATAGGTTGCGGGTTCACTACTCGTTAAGAGTAGAACGTCATCTATGTCATGTTCCTCGACCACCAATGTATCTCTGTCCGGAGGAATAGAGACTCTTCCCGACCTCCTAGGTTCCTCAGGAATATTCACCGCGGCCGGGATTGAAGGAACAGGTTCCTCCAATGGTTGCTCGGTGTTTGGTTCTGGAATCTCCGACAAGTCGAAGGTTCTATCACTCTTTGCATTCTCGAGAAATTCCTTCTCTAAGAATGTCGCACTAGCCGCAACAAAAACGCGTTGTTCGGTTGGCGAATAGAAGTAATGACCAAGTGTTCCTTTAGGATAACCTATAAAGTATGTCTTGACCGATCGCGGGCCGAGCTTATCCTCGTGTCTCCACTTGACATAAGCCTCGCAGCCCCAAACCCGTATAAAGGACAAGTTAGGGACCGTTCCCTTCCATAGTTCATATGGAGTCTTGTCAACAGACTTTAGACGGACTTGGTTAAGTATTAGAGCGGTGACAAAGAGCATAACCCCATAATGAATCGGGTAAAACCGTGTGACTCATCATGGATCGAACCATATCAAGTAGTGTTCGATTTCTCCGTTCGGACACACCATTCAATTGAGGTGTTCCAGGTGGAGTTAACGTAAAGGCAATCCCACAATCTTTGAGGTGTTGATCAAACTCGTGAGAAAGATACTCGCCACCACGATCCGAACGTAGTGTTTTTATCTTTCTACCCAATAGGTTCTGTGCCCTATTCTGGTATTCTTTGAATTTCTCAAAGGATTCACTTTTGTGCTTCATTAAGTAGACATAGCCATATCTACTTAAATCGTCCGTGAAAGTGATGAAATACCTATAGCCTTCTCGTGCGGTGATTGACATAGGACCACATACATCCGTGTGTATGAGCCCTAATAGGTCAGCAGCGCGCATTCCAACACCTTTGAAGGAAATTTGAGTCATCTTACCGATGAGACATGATTCACACGTGCCAAATGATTGAAAATCAAAGGCCGAGATAGCTCCATGTTTGATGAGTCATTTTTACGCGTTTCTCATTAATGTGTCCCATACGGCAGTGCCATAGATACGTTTGATCTTTGTCACCAACCTTTAACTTTTTATTCATTACGTGTAATATTTCCGTGGTCTGATCTAAAACATAAATTCCGTTCATGGAGACTGCCTTGCCGTAAATCATATCGTGTAATGAGAAAATGCAAGTATTATTTTCTATTACAAATGAAAAACCAAGTTTATCAAGTGCAGAAACTGAAATAATGTTTTTCGAAAGACTAGGAACATAATAGCAGTCATATAAAGACAACACAAATCCGCTAGGAAGCTGGATCACATATGTCCCCTTTGAGATGGCAGCCACTCTTGCTCCATTCCCAACACGCAGGTCCACCTCACCCTTTACGAGGGGTTCGATGTTTCGGAGCCCCTGCACATGATTACACAGATGAGAACCACAACCAGTATCAAGTACCCAAGTTCCGTAACTTGCGTGGTTAATCTCAATCATATGAATAAAAGTAGAAGAAGAAGAAGACATACCAACAGGTTTAACACGACCTGCCTTTAAGTCCTCATGATAAACAGAACATGTACGCCTCCAATGCCCAGTCTTGTGGCAGTGATGGCATTCCATGTTTTCATTCTTGCTCTTTGTCGTGCCTGATGAGGTGCTCGACTCACCAGCCCACTCTTACCTCGAACCCGACTTCTTGAACTTCGCCTTACCTCTTTTGCTAGGTTTGCCTGAGCTTTGCCCTTACCCTTCCCTTTGTTTGACACAACGAGAACATCCTGTTTCATGCTCCCACCGAACTTCATGTCCTTCTCGGTCTGTACGAGGAGGGGAGTGCGTTCATGCGGAGTTTTCTTCAAATCATTCATATAGTAATTCGCTCTAAATTGCGAATAACCATCGTGGAGTGAGTGAAGAATGCGGTCGATAACAATATTCTCGCTGATGTTACGCTTAAAGGTCTCCGGTTTCTCGACATTCTCAATCATGCTGAGAATGTGTGGGCTAACCGGTTGGCCCTTCTGGAGTCTCGCATCAAAGAAGCGAGTGGTATGCTCATAGGTCACGATTCTCGGTGCTTTCGAGAATTCCTTAGTGAGCGTGGTGAAAATCTTGTTTGCACCATGGGCTATGAAGCGTTTCTGCAAATTGGGTTCCATTGCAAAAATGAGTACGTTTTTAATCGCACCCGCTTCCATACAGAAATCATTAAACTTGGTGATTTCAGCAGCTCTAGCCGTGGGACCTGGGTTTGCCGGGATGGGCTCTAATAGATATTTGAGCTTCCCGTCAGCAGCTGCAGCATTCCGTAATGCCGCCTCCCAGTCCGCGAAGTTTGATCCATCATTCTTGATCGAGTAGACCGATTCATCGATTCATGAAGATCCGAAGCCAGGACTCACGGTCCAATGTGGCACTTGGCATTGGGTTATCAGTAGAACCAGCCATTTGTTATTTACAGTTTAAAATACGTGATCTACACTGAAAAAGAAAGAAAAACAAAAACGAAATAAGCAACTCATCGAGGTGATTTAAGTCTATTTAAAATTCATTTTAACATGTAGACTCAATGCACTTGCATAATTGATCTCCCTCAAGAATGATACAAGTGATCCCAAGACTCAATTTCTGTAAATTGATAAGCCAACTGTTTAGCTAATTCTTCCGGAAGAACTCTTGGTCGATAGATTTCCGTAAATCCCATCTATAGTCCACCACAGTCACAGGATCGTACGAGTGACCGTAGTGTTGAGATAAAATAGGTCAATCGGTTCCAACTTACCCGACGTAGAAGGGGTCATATTATGCCTACCGACGAAGAAGGGACTCATTGGAGTTTGACCTATAAAGACCGTTCTCAATTTTTGATTATACGAGGAAGATCCCATCAACTAAATTATAATTCATATTAAGTGAACGAATAACTAGCGTCTGCGTGAATGAATTAATTTGGATGATGGCTTAAAAAAAAAACGTGTGACATGAGAATGTCAATGAAAACTAACTCGTGACCTCTATATGTGTCAGTTTTCATGCAATAATTAGGTGGTTTGGTTTTTAGGCGGAATATGATGCATATTATCGTTACGAAAAATAAATAAATGAATGCAATACGTAAATAAAAATTCCTAGTGTGGCCTATCCTAGTAAAACAAAACATAAAACAACTTTGGAATCCACCGTGGGACCCGAGAAGCTTGTCTTGATGTTCCATCTTGATCCAAGTAGCGGGAGTGAGCATCCGGTCTCCATCTTTGGTCTTCTCAAAAATTACAATTTAGAATTACAAATATAAACCTATTTACATTCTAATTAAAAACTGTAATTACAAGTGAAAAATCCAAAACGGAGATACGAGATCTCAAAATACAACCAAGACCGTGTTCCATCATTACGGTATCACGTTCTACTAAGGCCACACTAAGTTACAACCGTTTGCAAAAAAAAATACGTAATAAAAGGCATTCAAGGCATTCAACAAAACGATAATTAAATGCATCAACTAAAAACAAATTCATTCGTGACATAATTCTGTAATTATGTTAAATTTATCCAAACCACCTTTTAATGATTAAAATTCATGTGATAAAACTGCTTCTATCAATTTAATTTTAATCTCATACAGTCCGTTACTTTAAATACGCTTTAAAATAACTTAATGGTACGTGTGTGAACCGTTTCACAATCATAGCGAGTGTACAATATCCGTATAAAGTACATATTGAAGCCAAAAGAAAATTTAAAGCAAAAAGAATAAATTTTCAAAGTCACAAAAAAGCAGAATCCTTCGATCCAGGGACATAAGTGCTCGATCGAGGGACAAAAGGGCTCGATCGACTGAACTGCAAGTCGATCGAGAGGGTTGCCAAACTGAAAGTGCTCGATCGACTAAACTGGTGGTCGATCGAGTACCTTTATCAGCAAATCTACTCGATCGAGTACGAGGACAACTCGATCGAGCAGTAGGGTTTAGAAAGGGGTCGATCGAGTACAACAGGGACTCGATCGATCAAAAACAAGACAGAGATAGCACTCGATCGAGTAAAAATACGCTCGATCGAATGCAAACATGGCTGAAACTTCAAAACCCTCGTGAAAACAGTTTGTCATGACAAAATCAATTGCAATTTTGATCAAAAACTCATCAAAACAATTTAACAATTGACAAAACTTGACATGTTGCTATAATCTCCGTATAAAATAACAACATATAAAAGAACAAATCGAAAAACAACCCAAGACAGCCGTGTAAAACAGCCGCACGGTTTTAACAAAAACGCAACATCCATGTATACAAGGCACGGATTTCGAGACAAACAAAACCGTTTCAAAATCGTTTTATGAAAAACACATAGAAAAATTTACGTAACCTGGCTCTGATACCACTTGTAGGGTTATATCCGTATAATACCCTTTAAATTTAGGACTATAACGTAAATTTAACATGCGAATATCGTCATAAAACATAAATACAATAGAGAAACGATAAAGATAAAAGTCAACCTCGGGTCCTTTGATGCACGGCGTAAAGAACAGAAATCAACAGAGATTCCCTCCTAATTGTTGCACCCAAGATTTGTCCGAGAAATGCGCTTGTGCTAGAACGTGTTCTCCGATTGCCTTGCAATATAGGGAGAACTGGATGTGAGGTTTTTCGAGATGTGAGATCTCAGTTTCAGAGAGAAAATTAATCTCCGAAACCCTAATCTTTGTTAAAAATGAATTAGGTTTCAAAAGGAGGAAAAACCTCTCCTTTTGATGACCTCGGTCCGCGGGTCACTAGAGGAGGGAGTGGGCTTTCCACTTTCTCCTTATTTAACTCGTGATCCGACTGATCCGACTCGTCTCGCTAAAATGTATATGATGCGGTTTTTATTATAAATCGTCATCGGTTATCGGCTATTAAAACATCAACTAATAACACGGGTTAGTTGAAGTATTAATACATGTCCGACAAAGACGATATTGTATAATTACATTCAATATACATTAATTAAATATAAATCGTTTATATTTAATTTTACGAATTAACTGGTTAATTCGCCTTAGCCCATAATATTTAATCCGTATTAAATATAATATCTCAACCTCATATTTTGACTAATTACTAGTCAAATAACTCGGACTAACTGGTTAGTCAAATTTGGCATCTACATGACTGTATTTTCATACCGTCACATCTCTCAAACGTATCCTATAGGTGTGACTTTTAGGGACCAGTTGATCACCGCCATCTGTATGACAATAACGTCAAACTTATCTAGCAAGCCAACCGTTATTGATAAACGTGGATCAACTGATAATAATACCAAAAGTATGCCCTTTGATCCTTTTAGAGATTTATAAGTCCTTGCACTAACTGTTAAGGACACCAACCCCAACAATCCCAGGATGGTCTTAAGCAAGCATTAAAGGATTATACTTTTCGTTCATGTGATAATAGAGAATGGTATCGTTCACATGATTTAAGAATCATGTTTATACATGAAGTTAAGTGGAAGCTAAAATTATTTTTTCTATGTCTTACATGTTGAAGACATATTACTTATTGAGGATAATGTACTAATGCTCTCTTCTGTCAAGAGTGATTGGGAGACTAGGAAAAGGTGCGATCTATTTTAGATTACCGAATCTATGTGAGAGAATATTGGCATAGAGTTGAGAGGCTTATGATGATAAGATCTTTCATATCTATTTAACATCAACAAGGTTGAGTAGGTTATTCATGTTGATGAAAGTGGAATTGCTATGATGGAGTCATAGTCGTTCACTGAACCTATTAAGCTGTTGATTACATGAAGTTGATTCCTAATGTTTCCGCCATTGGAACGATCATGTATGCCAACAGACGCATGCTTAGAGCATGATAAGTCAATAGCAAGTTAATTTGAATGATGGCTTGTGAAAGCCTTAAAGAACATCCTTGAGATTCTTGAGAAGAATTAAGGATTCGTTCATATGATTGAGTGATAAACTAAGTTATGTGTTGAAGGTTTCACAAACTTTAGTTTCCAAACCGAAAAGGATTTGTCGAAATCCTAGGCTGTTTTTATTGACTTAGGAGTAAGTGTAACAGCCCTAAATTTTCACGACCAAAACGGTAAAGAAGATATGGAAAATTCACGACTGTCACTCCACACTTAGCTAAAATGCCAAGTGCAAGGTAAATACAGAGTAACCTTTAAATCAAAGTACATGTCTCAAAATTTAATCAAAACAATTAAACGTTGCAGCGGAAGACTTAAGTCTTAAAAAATCTAACAATAAATAAAATTCAAATCCAATGATATTATAAAATTATAAATAGTGTAAGACAGAGTCTTTATTCAAAATCCTTCCACGCTGGTACTAATCCCCGGATCAAGTATGCACCCACTCAATTGTACCTATCAACTGTACCCAAAACATAAATAGGTACATCTTCCAGTGAGGGAACTGTTGGAGCTGGTGTCCTCCACAAATTAGTGTGATAACATTTGTAAATCTCTTACAGGTTCACAAGGGTATACTTCGTATATTTAATCAGTTGATTAATGTTTACCTAATAACGGTTGGCTTGCTAGAAAGTTTGACGTTATTATCATACAGATGGCGGTGATCAACTGGTCCCTAAAGGTCACACCTATAGGACGTATTTGATAAATGTGGTTATAGAAATATAATTACATTGATGCCCAAAATGACTAAAACGTTAGTCAATGTGTTGATGAGATAATTATTTAATAAAAATTAAATAATATTAAGTTGAGACGAATTAACTGTCAATTCGTAAATTAAATATAATAAATTATATTTAATTAAATATATATAAGGTTAGTTTGAAAGAATTAATCTGTTAATTCGTAATTAAATATAATTAGTTGTATTTAATATCAACAAGTTGAATGTGTCATAGTGGTAATAGTGAGGGTACACAAGCCAAGAGGTCATGGGTTCGATCCTCACTAGATGACAAAAAGAAAGGTGGAGAATTATTTCTAACCTAATTCTTTTTCTGACCTAGCCTCCTCTTTCTCATCACACAAAAAAACACAAAGACAATAAAATTTTACAGAAAATTTTAGATTGATTTCTAGCATAATCAAAGGGTATATCTTAGATCGTGTTGGGTGCAACTAATAGGCGAATATCAATTTTGATATTGTTCTTAGGCCAATTTTGCAAGGACCCGAGATTAATTCTAAATCTTTTTACTTATACTTATGTATTTTATTTTATGACCATAGATCATCTTTATTATATCGTTATAATCCTTCATGTTAAAGGGAAGTATACAGATTATTTCCCACAAGTGGTATCAGAGCACTAGGCTACGATTTTAATTTTGATGATTTTCATAAAATTTGTATGTAAACGATAAGATTTTCGAGAAGAAATTTTAGGGTTTCGATTTTTTTTGGATCGAAATTTTTTATGCCGTTTTTGTTGTGCCGTTTTTGTTGTGCCGTTTTTTTTCTGTTTGATGATAGTTTTTCCATTCTATTTTTCATATTATAGTTTATAATCAGTTAAAATTATAATATGAAGAATTGGTAGTTTTTGATTTAATGCAGATTAAGTTAAAATCAAATGGAATCGTCATGTTTATGATTAAAAGATTGTTTTTGCTATATAGTTTTTGGCATATAAATTAATCATGTTTATTATTTCATATGCTAATCATGTTCTAATAGCAAAGGTAAACAATTGATCATCAAATCTTGTCTTAGGGCATAATTGCCGCAAAAAGAAAAGAAAAAAAAAGAGGCTGTTTTTTTTTTAGGGTTTACGAAAAAAAAAAAAATTTTTATGATTAATTTTATTTATGGTAAACCGTGAAAAAGAAGAAAAAAAATTAGGAAAGTTTTTTTGCCTTTTGCCGAAAAAATAGAGAAAAATTTTTTTGGAAAGTTTTTTTTTTCCCTTGTTTTTCCTATTTACCGAATTAGAATAGGAAAGGAGTTGTTTTTTTTATTTTTTTTCAGCCGTGACAAATAAAAAAAAAAAAACTTTTCGTTTTTTTGGCCGAGACAAATTTAGAGAATTGGATTTTATTTTTCTTTATTTTGGTCAATTAGTTATTGTGAATCGGTTCACAATTTAATGATACCGAGTTATTTTAAAGCAGTTTAAAATTTTTGACGGATAGAATTCATATTACAAGTATAATATGGATTAAGTATGAAATTAATGTGATTAAATTGCGGAATTGTCACTTAATTTAATTTAAATAGGTGGTTTGGATAAATTAATCAACATAATTTATTTATTGTATTATGTATGTTTAATTTATTTTTAGTTGATGCTTTTAATTATGTTGAATGAATCGAATGAATGAATTTTATTTACGTATTTAATTTTGCAATCGGTTGTAATTTGTAATACTTAGTGTGGCCTTAGTCAATTATGTTTTCGTAATGAAGGAAACATAATTTTTATGTAATTATGAGATCTCGAATCTCCTTTATTTTAGTTTTGGGTTTTGAAATTAGAATGTAACTAATAGGTCAATTATGTAATTTTAATTATTGTAATTTCAAAGAAGACTAAAGATGAAGATTCAAGCTCACTCCCGCTACATGGATCAAGATGGAACATCAAGACAAGTTTCTCGGGTCCAAGGATGGATTCCAAACTTGTATTTATTGTTCATTTTGATAGGATAGGCCACACTATGACTTTTTTTTTTTTTTTACGTTTTTCATTTTATTGCTTTTCATTCACATGCTAGTAATTGCATCATATTCCGCCTAAAACCAAACCACCTACTACTAAAATGCATGAAAATTGACTCATATAGGTTGTATGCTAGTTTTCATGGACATGCAGATGTCAAAGTCTTTAAGCCATCACCTTAGTTTAAATCATTCTCGCATGCTAGATTATAGTTCACTTAAAATGAATTAAAAAGTTGATGGGATCTTCCTCTAAAACGGAAATTGAGATTAGTCTTTATAAGGGCAAACATCTATGAGTCCCTTCTTCGTCGGTAGTCCTAATATGACCCCTTCTACGTTGGGTAAGTAGTTGTGTTGACTTATAGTCCGAAGAGTTTCTCGTGATTATGATGGACTATAGATAGAATTTACAGAAATTTATCGACCAAGAATTCTAACGGTAGAATTAGCTAAAAGGTTAGCTTATCAATTTACAGAGAATTGAGTCTTGGGGTCATTTATATAATTCTTGAGGGAGGTCAATTGTATAAATGTTTTTGAGTCTTCGCGTTATGACATTAGTTCATTAGACTTAAAATAAAAACGATGCATGCTTATTATTTTATTCTTCTTTCGCAGTGTAGAACACGCTTATTATCAATAATACTGTTACAACAAATGGCTGGAAATAACGCAATCCCAATGCCTAGTGCCACACTAGATCGTTCGTCCTGGCTTAAAATGTTCATGGACCAAATGAATCAGTCCACTCGACTAAAGAATGATGGGTCCAATTTTGCGGACTGGGAGGCAAAGACTACGGAATGTCGCCATCGCGACGGTAAGCTCGGGTATTTAATCGAGCCAATACCGGTCAACCCAGCCCAAATGCGAGAGCCAACGAGTCACTCGCTTATAGTGATTTCATTATGGAAGCGGGTGCGATAAAGAACGTACTCATCTTTGCAATGGAAACCAATTTGCAGAGACGCTTCATTGCCCAAGGCGCAAACAAGATTTTCACCACGCTCACTAATGAGTTCTCAAAGGCACCGAGAATCATCACATATGAGCATACCTGACGCTTCTTTGATGCGAAACTCCAGAAGGGCCAACCGGTTAGCCCACACATTCTTCACATGATTGAGAATATCGAGAAACTGGAGTCACTGAATTGTAGAATCAGTGAGAGCATTGTCATTGACCGAATGCTTCATTCTCTTCACGATGGTTTTGCCCTTTTCAGGGCGAACTACTACATGAATGACTTGAAAAAGAGTCCTCATGAGCTACACTCCCTTCTCGTACAGACCGAGAAGGATATGAAATTGAGTGGGAGCATGAAGCAGGATGTTCTCACGATTCACAACAAGAGTAAAGGTAAGGGCAAGGCTCATGGCGACCTAGCTGTAGGTAAGCCAAAGTTTAAAAAGCCAGGAAACGGTAAGAGTGCGCCCGGTGAGACTAGTGGCTCACAGGGCAAGACAAAGAGCAAGGGCGGTGACATAGAGTGCCACCATTGTCACAAGACTGGACATTGGAGGAGGATTGTCCCGTCTACCGTGAGGACATCAAAGCAGGCCGTGTCGCTCCTGTTGGTATGTCATCTTATATTCATATGATTGAGATTAACCATGCAAGTTTCGGAACTTGGGTACTAGATACTTGGTTGTGGTTCTCATCTGTGTAATCATTTGCAGGGCCTAAAGATCATCATACCTCTCGAAAAAGGTGATGTGGACTGCGAGTCGGGAATGGAGCACGAGTAGTCGTGCCTCGAAGGGAACATATGTAATCCAACTCCCTAGTGGTTTTGAGTTATCATTAAATAACTGTTACTATGTACCCAGTTTATCTAAGAACATTATTTCTGTTTCCGTACTTGCTAAAGACGGTTTTACATTTTCAATAAAGGATAATAGTTGTATTTTCTCTTTTAATGAAATGATTTATGGCAAAGCAGTTTCCATGAATGGAATTTATATCTTAGATCAAACCACGGAAGTATTACACATGAATAATAAGAAATTAAAGGTTAGTGACAAAGATCAAACCTATCTATGGCATTGTCGAATGGGACACATAAATGAGAAACGCGTAAAGAAACTCGTCGATAATGGGACTATTCCCTCATTCGGATTTTCTGCATATGGCACGTGTGAATCATGTCTCATTGGCAAGATGACTCGAATTTCCTTCAAAGGTGTTGGAATGCGCGCTAGTGACCTATTAGGACTCATACATACGGACGTATGTGGACCTATGTCAATTACCGCTACAGATGGCTATAGATATTTTATCACTTTCACGGACGATTTGAGTAGATACGGATATGTCTACTTAATGAAGCATAAAAGTGAGTCCTTTAAGAAATTTAAGGAATACCAGAATAGGGTACAGAACCAACTGGGTAGAAAGATTAAAGCTCTCCGTTCAGATCGGGGTGGCGAATATCTTTCAAATGAGTTTGATCAACACCGAAAGACTCGTGGAATCGCTCTACGCTTAACTCCACCGAACACCTCAATTAAATGGTGTGTCCGAACGGAGAAATCGAATCTTACTTGATATGGTTCGATCCATGATGAGTCACACGGTAGTGCCCGATTCATTATGGGGTTATGCTCTTTTGTCACCGCTCTTATACTTAACCGAAGTCCGTCTAAAGTCACGACAAGACTCCATATGAAATGTGGAAGGAACGGTACCTAACTTGTCCTTTATTCGGGTTTGGGGCTGCGAGGCTTATGTCAAGTGGAGACACGAGGATAAGCTCGGCCCGCGATCGGTCAAGACATACTTTATAGGTTATCCAAAAGGAACATTTGGTCATTACTTCTATTCGCCAACCGAACATCGAGTATTTGTTGCGGCTAGTGCGACGTTCTTAGAGAAAGAATTTCTCGAGAACAAGTCGAGTAATAGAACCTTCGAGCTGTCGGAGATTCCAAACCAACAACCGAGGAACAGATGGAGGAAGTGTACCTCCAACGATGATACGGTTAATATTCCCGAGGAACCTAGGAGGTCGGGTAGAGACTCTCATCCTCCGGACAGATACATTGGTATGGTCGTGGAGAATGACGTTTTACTTCTAGAAAGTAATGAACCCGCAACCTATAAAGGTGCTATGGCCTGTTCCGACTCAAAGTTATGGCTTGAAGCCATGCAATCCGAGATGGACTCCATGTATGAGAATAACGTATGGGATCTAGTTGATTTGCCTAATAAGGTAAAACCTCTACAGTGCAAATGGCTTTACAAAATAAAGCGCTCTGTAGACGCGCAACCAGATATCTATAAGGCACGACTTGTGGCAAAAGGTTTCACTCAAGTGCAAGGATTGCATTATGATGAGATTTTTGCACCTGTAGTCATGCTACGTTCCATTCGGATAATCTTAGCGATTGCCGCATTTCATGATTATGAGATTTGGCAAATGGATGTAAAAACCGCCTTCTTAAACGGTTATTTGGAGGAAGAGTTGTACATGGTGCAACCCGAAGGTTTCATAGATCCTAAACATCCTAAGAAAGTATGCAAGCTTAAGCGTTCCATTTATGGACTTAAGCAAGCTTCTCGGAGTTGGAATCATCGTTTCGACCAAGTGATAAAAGAGTATGGCTTCACTCGATCGGTCGAGGAACCATGATTATATATCAAGTCGAGTGGGAGCAAGATTGTATTCTTGATATTGTATGTCGATGACATACTCTTGATTGGGAATGACATTCCTCTCCTTTCTTCGGTTAAAGAATGGTTGAAGAACCATTTCTAGATGAAAGATCTAGGTGAGGCAAAGCGTATTTTGGGAATCCGTATCTACCGAGATAGATCACGACGGACGTTATCACTTAGTCAGGAGTCTTATCTAGATAAGGTTCTTGAGAGGTTCAGCATGACCAACTCCAAGAAGGGGAACCTTCCTATGACGACTGGGATGAAGTTGAGCAAGTCTCAGTCACCCACGACGCCTGAAGGTATTGAGCGCATGAGTCGTGTTCCTTATGCTTCTGCAATAGGATCGATCATGTATGCCATGATATGCACACGTCCAGACGTGGCATATCCATTGAGTATGACGAGTCGGTACCAAAAGACTCCAGGTGAAACACACTGGATAGCAGTCAAAAATATCCTCAAATACCTACGGAGGACTAAGGATTGGGTATTGACTTATGGAGGCGATACTAAGCTATGCGCAACCGGTTACGCAGATGCTAGCTTCCAAACGGATCGAGACGATTCAAAATCTTAGTCCGGGTTCGTCTTCACTCTTAATGGTGCTTTGCGGTCACTGGAAGAGTTCCAAACAGAGTGTTGTAGCAGATTCTACTACTCAATCCGAGTACTATGCCGCTCGGAGGCAAAGAAAGGAAGCGATATAGATGCGTCAATTCTTACAAGGGCTTTTGGTAGTTCCTAGTTCGAATGACCCGATCACCATCTATTGTGACAATAGAGGTGCCATCTTCCAGGCTAAGGAGCCAAAGTCTAGCAACAAATCTAGACATATACTACGGAAGGCTCACCTGATCCGTGATTACGTGGAGCAAGAAGAGATAGTGATTGACAAGATTGCGACGGATGATAACATCGCAGATCCTCTCACCAAACCGTTGAATTATGATAAGCATGTAGGGCATGTTAATTCCATGGGAATTAAACATGTTCCTAAGTTGTAGTATTTGATTATGGATTTGATACATTATCTTTTTCATATATTATTTATAACTTCATCGTTTTATATATATAATATTTTGTTTTTCATGTGGATTGTACTGACAACATTGAATGCCACAAAGTGAACTGAATTACATTATATTTGTTTTTGTCCGTAATCGCCAATGTGAGCTGATAACTCCGGCTATTATATTGTGCAGTCGATTGATGGTGGGTTCAACGAGCCATAAGTTAAACGGTTGACTAATCGATCACAGATACGAGATTATGTCGATACCTCGTAGGACAATTTTTATTTGTGACAACGTAATGGAGTCCTAAATGTTTTATAACATTCGGTGCCAGGTCGTGGATAGGACATCTATTGTGTACCTAGAGTCGATTCTTTTGACCATCAACTGTCTCTTGAGATTAAGGTAGTTTTTGAGTGACTTTGGTTTCTTTCTCACGGTCTACCGTAACTGGGGCTAAGTAGATTTTTTCTGGGTCATTTCATACTGTGCATACATTTGCAAGATTTGAGTTGAGGAAAATATCCATCCCTTATCTGGTATAGTTATTTCTCAGGGCCACTCGAGGAGTTGTAACTGAAATGCATGGCCATGCTCGAATGTTGATTCGTTTATCAGTTAAGTTACTCTCTAGTCGGGAAAACCACTCTTGATACTGATCGCTTGTAAAATACGACCTTTGTGAATTCGGATTTGCAAATTGTTTTACATTGAGTGGGAGAAATTTTAAAGGATATGAGAATCGGTTATCGCACATACACTTGTGAGGACAAGTGGGAGTTTGTTGGAGCTGGTGTCCTCCACAAATTAGTGTGATAACATTTGTAAATCTCTTACAGGTTCACAAGGGTATACTTCGTATATTTCGGTCTATATAAAAAGAAAGGTGGAGAATTATTTCTAACCTAATTCTTTTTCTGACCTAGCCTCCTCTTTCTCATCACAAAAAAAACACAAAGACAATAAAATTTTACAGAAAATTTTAGATTGATTTCTAGCATAATCAAAGGGTATATCTTAGATCGTGTTGGGTGCAACTAATAGGCGAATATCAATTTTGATATTGTTCTTAGGCCAATTTTGCAAGGACCCGAGGTTAATTCTAAATCTTTTTACTTATGCTTATGTATTTTATTTTATGACCATAGATCATCTTTATTATATCGTTATAATCCTTCATGTTAAAGGGAAGTATACAGATTATTTCCCACAGGAACGACCCAAAACATAAGGACGACAGCAAAAGTTGAGTTTAAGAAAATAAGAAATATTGACAAATTCAGAATCAACATTATAAATTAACAAAGCTTTGAAACCAAAGTAAAAACAAGAATTACATTCCAAAACCAATTGCTGTAAATCCAATAATATTAACCAAACAATTCAAAATCAAAACTTTTACCACCTGTGTGCCAAGGTCCTACCCTTGACACGGTCTAGAGGCACCACTTGTGCTTTGTTAGACTCATAAAAGTACCCACCTCTCACATTTGGGCAGTCAGTAGGATGGAACCGCCAAAGGAGAAAGTCTAACTACCTAGCGAGTGGGGGGGGGGGCACAATCCCCACCCAAATGAACTCGGGCCAAAAGTTTCATTTCGGGACGTAATCCCAGGAGCGTCAGAGACGCCTTAAACCATCTAGACCAGAAGAAACCAATTTTCCAAAGCGGCCTGAGCCAAAACCATTTCAATGTGCAATATTCAAAATTTAGAAATACAAGAAAAATATCATCGATGCCAAAATATTATAAAAACAGTTTAATGATTAAACTGAACATGCTCTGTACTTAAATTTAAAAAGGGTAAAAGTCCTTACCTCTCAAGACGGTCAATCCAAGCTAGTCTAATCCAAAAATTCCTTTACTTCAAAACCACAAACTACAAGTATAGAAAATATACAATCACTATATTATATGATTTTAAAAGGAACCCAACTTACTATATAAATTAACCCGCTACTATCCAACTTGCTATTATAAAAACTTATTACTCACTCAACGTGAATAATTCACCCTTAAAAGTTACATCCACCATAATTAAACCTCAAAGCCAACACAGCTACTCCTAATTTTCACCTTCAAGACCAACTTACGTATCTATCACTATCACTTACACTAGTGATGCCATTCACCTAAACCAACAAACCCATAAGAATTTTATTTCCAATTGTGTAAATCATATACCAAAGTTTGCTCATCTTGTCGCCAAGATTACTAACTAGTACACTAAATCAATTAATCCTTTAAATAAATTATCATGGCAACCCTTATAAGACCACAATGTTGTGTCCATCAATTCATACACAAGTCTCTCGTCATCTACCATGTCACCTGTGTTATTTGATAACCATTTTTTTTTCCTTTGCTGTCAGCTTATCTCAATACCAAAATGATCCAATTTAACCAAGTCGGTTCCTACCTTCAGCAAACCACTTATAGACTCACATCCACAATTCAATATAACCACGCACTAAAATCTTCATACATTACCCAACTTCAAACAGTTAACGATCTCCCATACACTCATAACAGGGAAAGTGTCGGCGTCGGGAGACGGAACTAACAGTCCACGACCAAAAGACGATACTCACAAGGGATAAACCTATACTACAAAAATTATACAGATATTCATCTCTAAGAGACTCACGACACCTACGAACTCCGCCGAAATCGTTCAGTGTAGGGGTACGACCACCTGAAGGTTTGCCTCAAAGATTCACAACTGACAACTATTCAACCCAAACGGGCACGGATACCCTGACATATTATTATATCCATTGTGCTTGATGGTAACAACGACATTAGAAATCCGACTCAAAACGATCTACTTTACCAATTAATCCTATGTATGAAGTATTTAATAAAACAAGTGACTAAGGGATGGGAAATACCTTGATAAAGGGGATTGATGACAGAAAGGAGATGATAAAAGTAGTGGTGTTGTTGACGGCGGTCAAGGCTACGCTAATCTCGTTCTCGGTGATCCTCTTTTCTCTTTTGGGGTTTCTAATTTTTTTCTTTGTTTTGATGAGGGAGTGATGGAGAGCTGATTAGGTTTCTCCTTCTTATCATTGTTATATAAAATTGGGTCAAAACCCGAGCCTAGGTTCAAGTCAGTGTATAAACCATAAGCAATGTCTGACCTTTGAATAAATCCCAAATAAATTTCTTTTATGAAAAGTCCAAAAGGGTTTTGTTCCCTCCATATTAATAATAACAAAACATAAGTTTTTCTTTAATAGTTGACGACTCCAAATCCCATAATGAATAATGTATAAGTAACCCTTTATAAATAACTCCG
This sequence comes from Silene latifolia, assembly GCF_048544455.1. Classification (NCBI taxonomy): domain Eukaryota; kingdom Viridiplantae; phylum Streptophyta; class Magnoliopsida; order Caryophyllales; family Caryophyllaceae; genus Silene; species Silene latifolia. Next base: position 86,501,239 of record NC_133526.1, read on the forward strand.
AAAATAACGGGGTGTTACAGACTTCCCTCCTTAAAACAAAGCTTCGTCCCCGAAGCTTAAAACTCTTCCTTAAAACATGAACCTTCATTCTCATACTTGTCTGCCCGCTTCATATACTCAAAATTTCACTAGGATTCTCACTCTTATACATTACCTTACAAGCTTCTCTTAATTTTCTCAACTCCAAAGGTAAAAGCGTCACCAGCTACAAAACTAAGAGCATGTCGGATGAAAAAAAAAATCAAATATTTTTTTTATAACACAAACACATTTCCCCAATTCTATATCTCACAAGTTGAGAGGAAGATGCGTAAATAAATAAATAGGAAAATAAAAATCGCCATTAAGTGTTATATGCCCACACGGAGCTATACCACCACCAATCCACCACTGAGTAAGGGTAAGATTACCACTGATACCAAAAGCTAATATTAAGCATAACTAAGACCAATGACCAATTAATATCAAATGGTAACCAATACACAGAACAAATATTGTGCATTAAGCACATTGAATACTAGGTGTAATGCAAAAACAGAAAGAAAAGTAAACTTGCAACGATGCACACTACACTTAGAGCCATGTCCAAACAAAGTATGTGACACACTTGCATCAAGACCACAAAAGAAGAGTAAACGTTCAAATCTCAGCCCCCTTAAAACAAAGCTTCGTCCACGAAGCGTAAAATTACCTTAGGTAAAAAGGTGAGGGTACTTGTCTCTCATGGCGGATTCAACTTCCAAAGTGGCTTCATTCTTCTACATTATTGTTATTCCATAGAACTTTGACCATGTGAGTTTCACCTCTACGGGTTTTACGCACCTTAGTATCTAAAATCTTTATCGGAGACTCTTCATATGTCATTGTCTCATCAAGCTCAATAATCTCCGGATCCAAGATGTGAGATGGGTCACTAACATATTTTCTAAGTTGAGAAACGTGAAACACATTATGAACTCTCTCTAAGTCAGTTGGTAAATCAAGTCGGTAAGCTACCTCACCGATACACTCCAAAATCTCGTATGGTCCAATGAATTTTGGGCTCAGTTTGCCCTTCTTACAAAATCTCATTACCCCTTTTGTAGGCGAGACACGTAAAAGAATTTTATCACCAACCTCAAATTCCACATGCCTGCGCGTTTTATCCGCATAACTCTTTTGCCTGTCTTGAACAGCTTTCATCCTGTCTTGAATAATCTTAACCTGTTCAACCATCTCAGTTATCATCTCGGGCCCCAAAATTACGGACTCACTAATATCATTCCAACAAATTGGACTCTTACATTTGCGCGCATAAAGCGCCTCAAATGGTGCCATCTGTATTGTAGCTTGATAACTATTATTATAAGAAAACTCAATGAGATCCAATTTATCTTCCCAACCTCCTTGAAATTGCAAAGCACATGCTCGTAGCATATCCTCAAGTATCTGGTTTGTTCTCTCAGTTTGACCATCAGTAGTAGGGTGAAACGCGGTGATCATCTTGAGCTTAGTTCCCAAGGGTTTCTGTAATTTTTCCCAAAATATCAAAACAAACCTAGCATCTCTATCTGAAACAATGTCATTTGGGACACCCTGGAGACGTAGTATGATGTATATACGCATCAGCTAGTTGCTTCTTTTTCCATGTATCTTTCATCGGTATAAAATGAGCACTTTTAGTTAGCCTGTCAATAATTACCCAAATCATGTTATTACCTTTCTGTGATCTTGGTAAACCAGCTACAAAATCCATAGAAATCGAACTCCATTTCCACTCAGGTACTTCTAGAGGTTGTAGCTTCCCTTGAGGTTGCTTATGCTCACTCTTCACCTTTTGACATATCAAACAACGAGCCACAAAATCTGCAATTTTCTTTTTCATCCCAGACCACCAAAATGCTAATTTCAAGTCTTATACATCTTATCACCCTCTGGGTGAACAGAATAGGGCGTTGCATGCGCCTCTGTCATGATTCTTTCCTTAATATCCTTATCATTAGGTACACACACTCTATCTTGGAATTTAATTAACCCATTCTTATTGCGCTTGAATAATACAGGTTCATTAACAAGCTTGTCCTGCAAAAATTTATCTCCACCGTGCAAATCCCTAATATCACTTGTCAAACTATTCTCAGCACTCAGTATATTAGAAGAAGTCCCCGGTTTTGCCATTTGGATCGCAAAGTTCACAAACTCTTCCCGTAGCTTATCACGATGTATCACTAACTGCATCATATGGAGAGATTTTCTGCTTAGGGCGTCAGCCACCACATTGGCTTTTCCTTCATGATATTGAATTTCAATCTCATAATTTTTAATCAGCTCCAACCACCTTCTCTGCCTCATATTTAGCTCTTTTTGTGTGAATATATATTTTAAACTTTTATGGTCAGAGAAAACCTTAAAGGTACACCAAATAAATAATGTCTCCAAATTTTTAACGCAAAGACCACAGCAGCCAACTCTAAATCATGAGTAGGATAATTTTCCTCATAAGGTTTCAACTGTCTAGAAGCATAGGCAATTACTCTTCTATTCTGCATAAGCACACAACCTAACCCATTTTTAGAGGCATTCGTATATACTTCATATTCCTCATTACGGTCTGGTAAAGCTAGCACTGGAGCAGTAATTAACTTTTCCTTAAGAATCTCGAAGGCTTCCTCACACTTATCATCCCATTGAAACTTTGTTGCTTTCTTCATGAGTGTAGTCATAGGTCTAGCTATTTTATAAAAGTCTTTCACAAATCTCCTATAATAACCAGCTAAAGCTACGAATTTCGGTCACAGATTTTGGTCTAGGCCACTCCTTCACAACTTTAATTTTAGCAGGATCAACCGAAACCTCATCCTTTGATATGATATGACCCAGAAAAGCTACTTGATCTAGCCAGAACTCACACTTAGAGAATTTTCCATACAACTGCTTTTCCCTTAAAATGCCCAAAATAACGCGTAAATGCTCCTCATGCTCCTCCTCATTCTTGGAGTAAATCAAAATATCATCAATGAATACCACAACAAATTTCTAAAGGTAAGGCCTAAAAGTTATGTTCATCAAATCCATAAAGACAGAAGGGGCATTGGTTAACCCAAAGGGCATCACAGTAAACACATAGTGCCCATATCTAGTGGAAAACGCAGTCTTAGGCACATCTTCAAGCGCTATCTTCAATTGATGGTACCCAGATCGCAGGTCTATTTTAGAGAAAATAGAGGTGCCTTTCAATTGATCAAATAAATCATCGATCCTAGGTAAGGGATACCTATTCTTAATGGTAACTTGATTCAATTCCCGATAGTCAATGCATAACCTTAAGATTCCATCTTTCTTTTTCACAAATAACACAAGAGCACCCCAAGGCGAAACACTAGGCTTAATATACCCTTTTTCCATCAACTCATCTAATTGCTTCTTAAGTTCTTTCATTTCCAAAGGCGCCATTCTATATGGTGATTTAGCAATTGGACCCGTTCCTGGCACCAAATCTATCTTAAATTCAAATTCCCTATCTGGGGGCATTCCGGGTATGTCCTCGGGAAAAAACTTCAACAAATTCACTCACCACATGTACATCACTTAAGTCAGGGTATTCGACCCTCAGATCTCATATATGACACAAAATCAGCTCAGCTCCCTAGATATATGTTTCTTCAATTTTATAGTAGAAATAAGCTTCACTTTAGGACCGCTAACATGACCCTTATATGATACTCTCACATTTTTAGGCCCTCTTAAAGTAACTTTGCTCTGCCAACAATCAATACTAGCCCTATGAGCTCCCAACCAGTCCATCCCCAATATGACATCAAAATAGGGTAATGGAAATTCTATTAGGTCTGCCTTAAAATCATGACTACCAATGACTACAAATAGACCCTTATACACTTTTTCACAATATACCAAGTCTTCGAATGGCATAACAAAATCATAATTTACAACTTCATTAGGCTCTAGGTTAAGTTTCTCCACAAACTTAGATGAAATAAAAGAATGAGATGCACCACAATCAAATAGGACATGAGCTAAAACAGAGTTCACGGAAAAGTTAACCGAAATAATGTCTGCATTTTCAGCTTCCTCTCTATTCATGACGTAGAGCTTTCCTGTAGGTTTCTTGTTGCCTTGTGCTACATTCACCTGCCCCGCAGTTTTGCTAACTGAAGTAGTATTAGCTTTAGTCGGAGTCGAGTTCTTAAAATTATTAATTGACGCAGAACCAGTATAGTTGTTATAGTTGTTGCTCTTTGCTTCACTTTGAAACCGATTACCCTGAGCGACACTCGCACTAGCAGAAGATACAATACTCGGCTTACCAGCTTCCTTGCCTCTACATTCAAACTCACGATGTCCCAAAAATCCACACCAGTTGCATGTCACCTTTTTCCCGTCACAATCAACACCAGGATGATCGCCATTGCACCGCTTGCAGTAGTAATGACGGTTAGACTCTTGACTAGCTACCTGACTCCTATTTCGCCAATTGTTCCCTCCTTCTTTATTTCCAACATCTCCAAAAGATCGCGATTTACTGCGGAAATTACTATTATTATTGTGACTAAAGTTACCCCTCTTAGCTGGGGTGTCAGATTGACTCCCCTGAAACTCCTTCCTCTTATTATACACTTCCCATTTCGGCTTCCATTTTCTGATTGCTTCTCTCAATATTAACAGTCCTTGCATAAATTTCTTTCAGAGTAGTAAAAGTTTCACCAGCAAACCTACCCTTAATCTTCCAACTCAGCTTATCCTCAAATCTGGCTGCTTTAGTATGCTCCGTAGGCACCAACTCCTTAGCAAAACGACTAAGTTCCACAAATTTAGTATAAAATTCCTTCACAGACATATCATCAGTTTGCTTTAAGTCCCCAAAATCAGCAAGTTTTTGACTTTTTACGTGATTGGGAAAGTACTCATACTCAAGCATCACCTTAAGGTCCTCCTAATCCCTTTCATAAAGTATGGACACTCCCTCAGCATTTCTCCTTCTAACGGGTTTCATAAAGTCCTCTTTAATTGTTTCCCACCAAACATTAGCCTCTTCCTAAAGGTAATATACGGCTATTCTAGCCTGAAATTCCACGGGACACCCTACAGCCATAAAAATTTTCTCCATCTCCCTAACCCAATTATCTAGCTCATTTGGGTCCCCCTTTCCAGTAAAAGACGGTGGTCTTTTATTTTGCACCGCTTCAGACATAGCGGTAATAGTAGGTGCACCATCTTGTTCATTCTCAACCCTTTCATTCATACTTTCTACCCTTTCACTTATACTCCTACTAACTGCTGTCATTTGTTGCACAGTTTGGAGAATAACACCATTCTGGGCAACCTTTTGTGCCATTAAGGCAGCCATATCAACATTATTGTTCTCAGGTTCTCTTCGAGGAGACATTATCAACTACATAAATAAACATTATTCGGTAAGCTCGATTAGTAAGATATTAGAGTGAACATTAACCAAACCACATCAAAGTAAACTCATCTCCTCTAAATTTTAAGTATGATAACTCCTTAGTTAACCGAGAGGCTCAAACTAAATTAGCAATGACTACTAAGACGGCTCTTAGGCAAATTCTAAATGTAACAAATAAAATATTAATATGCAATGCACCCATTCTACAACTCACTCAAAATGTATTTTTTTTTTTTTTGAAATATGAAAAGTTTTTTTTTTCAATTGTTTTAAATCCTGTAAAACTTATTTTCTTTTCGAAAAACAATTTGCTCTGATACCAACTGTAATAGCCCTAAATTTTCACGACCAAAACGGTAAAGAAGATATGGAAAATTCACGGCTGTCACTCCACACTTAGCTAAAATGCCAAGTGCAAGGTAAATACAGAGTAACCTTTAAATCAAAGTACATGTCTCAAAATTTAATCAAAACAATTAAACGTTGCAGCGGAAGACTTAAGTCTTACAAAATCTAAAACAATAAATAAAATTCAAATCCAATGATATTATAAATTTATAAATAGTGTAAGACGGAATATTTATTCAAAATCCTTCCACGCTCGTACTAATCCCCGAATCCAGTATACTCCCATGTAGCATCTCAAGCATCTCAATTGTACCTATCAACTGTACCCAAAACATAAATAGGTACAGGTTCCAGTGGGAGAACGACCCAAAACATAAGGATGTCAGCAAAAGCTGAGTTTAAGAAAATAAGAAATATTGACAAATTCAGAATCAACATTATAAATTAACAAAGCTTTGAAACCAAAGTAAAAACAAGAATTACATTCCAAAACCAATTGCTGTAAATCCAATAATATTAACCAAACAATTCAAAATCAAAACTTTTACCACCTGTGTGCCAAGGTCCTACCCTTGACACATTCTAGAGGCACCACTTGTGCTTTGTTAGACTCATAAAAGTACGCACCTCTCACATTTGGGCAGTCAGTAGGATTGAACCGCCAAAGGAGAAAGTCTAACTACCTAGCGAGTGGGGGTCGGACAATCCCCACCCAAATGAACTCGGACCAAAAGTTTGGTTTCGGGACGTAATCCCAGGAGCGTCAGAGACGACCTTAAACCATCTAGACTAGAAGAAACCAATTTTCCAAAGCGGCCTGAGCCGAAACCATTTCAATGTGCAATATTCAAAATCTAGAAATACAAGAAAAATCTCATCGATGCCAAAATATTATAAAAACAGTTTAATGATTAAACCGAACATGTTCTTTACTTAAATTTAAAAAGGGTAAAAGTCCTTACCTCTCAAGACGGTCGATCCAAGCTAGTCTAATCCAAAAATTCCTTTACTTCAAAACCACAAACTACAAGTATAGAAAATATACAATCACTATATTGTATGGTATTAAAAGGAACCCAACTTACTATATAAATAAACCCGCTACTATCCAACTTTCTATTATACAAACTCGTTACTCACTCAACGTGAATAATTCACCCTTATAAGTTACATCCACCATAATTAAAACTCAAAGCCAACACAGCTACTCCTAATTTCCACCTTCAAGACCAACTTACGTACCTATCACTATCACTTACACTAGTGATGCCATTCACCTAAACCAACAAACTCTTAAGAATTTTATTTCCAAATGTGTAAATCATATACCAAAGTTTGCTCATCTTGTTAACAAGATTACTAATTAGTACACTAAATCAATTAATCATTTTAATAAATTATCATGGCAACCCTTATAAAACCACAATGTTGTGTCCATCAATTCATACACAGTCTCTCGTCATCTACCATGTCACCTGTGTTATTTCCTAACCATTTTTTTTCCCTTTACTGTCAGCTTATCTTAATACCAAAATGATCCAATTTAACCAAGTAGGTTCCCACCTTCAGAAAACCACTTATAGACTCACATCTATAATTCAATACAACCACACACTAAAATCTTCATACATTACCCAACTTCAAACAGTTAACGATCTCCTATACACGCATAACAGGGAAAGTGTCGGCGTCGGGAGACGGAACTAACAGTCCACGGGCAAAAGACGATACTCACAAGGGATAAACCTATACTGCAAAAATTATACAGATATTCATCTCTAAGAGACTCACGACACCTACGAACTCCGCCGAAATTGTCTCAATGCAGGGGTATGGTCACCTGAAGGTTTGCCTCAAAGATTCACAATTGACAACTATTCAACCCAAACGGACACGGACACCCTGACATATTATTATACCTATTGTGCTTGATGGTAACAACGACATTAGAAATCCGACTCAAGACGATCTACTTTACCAATTAATCCTATGTATGAAGTATTTAATAAAACAAGTGACTAAGGGACGGGAAATACCTTGATAAAGGGGATTGATGACAGAAAGTAGATGATGAAAGTAGTGGTGTTGTTGACGGCGGTCAAGGCTACGCTAATCCCGTTCTCGGTGATCCTCTTTTCTCTTTTGGGGTTTCTAATTTTTTTTCTTCGTTTTGATGAGGGAGTGACGGAGAGCTGATTAGATTTTTCCTTCTTATCACTGTTATATAAAATTAGCTCAAAGCCCGAGCCTAGGTTCAAGTCAGTGTATAAACCATAAGCAATGTCTGATCTTTGAATAAATTCCAAATAAATTTCCTTTAAGAAAAGTCCAAAAGGGTTTTCACTACTACAGATACAGGGTTTTACAATGGGTAAAAACCGTTGTAAAAACAAAAAGCGGACGTTGTTAAAGCGGCCGTTGTAAAAGGTATTTACAACGGTTAGATTATTTACTAAAACCGTTGTGGTAATTATTCACAACGGTTAAAAGCCGTTGTTGTTGCGAGTAAGTCGTTGTGAAAAGTTTGTCAAAATTTTGGTGGGAATAATATAACAACGGTTATCATATAAAAACCCTTGTTGTATCTTTCCCACCAAAATTGTGACGACTTTTGACAACGGGTATACGTCACATAACCGTTGTTGAAATTGTTAGTAACAACGGTTTTTCATTTAAAACCTGTTGTTGAATATTATGCGCGGGTATTTGTGAAAGTTATTTACAACGGTTCTTATTTTAAAACCTGTTGTTGAATATTATGGCGGGTATTTGTGAAAGGTATTTCCAACGGTTTTATTTTTAGCAACCGTTTTTATTACAAACTCCTAATTTTTTTAAAAAATAAATTTGTTTCATGCCATTCAAAATCCTGCATATATCAGCATCAACATATATTAGCACCAGCATAAATCACAGCTGGGTTCATCAAAAGTCAATAGATTCAATTCCACCAAAGCAACATCATATATACTTACAATTTGATCACTTTACATGAACTAAGATCATTCCCTAACTTCAACAAAAAATTTACTAAGATGATCTAAGCTCTGAGTATCATGCATTTAGCCTTCAGCATTGCTATGTTCTAAGACGTATTGCCCAACATGTCCCTTACCTCTTCTATTTGGTGCCATTTGTACTGCTGAAGTTCTTGTGGTGCGCTGATTACATACTACGGAAAAAACAAAGACAAGACATTATTGTAACAACAAACATCATTCAGCATAGCAACATCATGGTATAGCGGCAAGCAAGACAACATCAGCTCTAATTTAAAAAAAGTAATAAACACATTATTAAATTACTAACCTTTTCTGGAATAAGGATATATCTTCGCATAATAATTTCCAACATGAACCGACAAACGTAGTATTCACATTGTATGCTATCCGGCTGGCGAGGGACCTATTATTACATAAAAACAAAGAGACAAGAGAAGGCCCACATCAGAATCTTGCACTTTAGGTATTGTATTATTATTAAAGACAGAATCTTGCACTTAAGGTATTGTATTTGAGCACGTACCCCTGTTATCGTAATAAAAGTAGGGCTATCATCAGAATATTTCGTGGGTTGATCCTGCTCGTTAGCTCTTTTCTTCTCAAAACCCTTTTTTTTAAAAAAAAAAAAAAAAAAAAAAAGGAGGCAGAAACTCATATTTTTGGGGCAAAAATGAGCTTTTTGCTATAAATAAAAATTGAAACTTAATGTTATTATAAATAAATCAGTATTATAAACTTACTTAATAATAAAGCCCTTAAAAGTCTCGCTTGGTTGTCTATGCAAAGAGTCCAACCAAAAAACTTTCTTCTTCGTCGGCATGATGGCTGCTAGCACCCAATGACTCCTACATCAAGAAACATCATCATTTATTAACAAGTACATATATTAGTTATGAAAATGCAATGGTAGGGAGAAACGTAATATTAATTTGTTTATTACCCGTTTTCATTATAAGGGGTAAAAACCAGCTTCTTGGTTGTCGCCAAATGCTGAGCAATATAATCTACCCGATCTTCGAACTAAATAATCGTGATATGCATAGATAAAACATAGGGGCACAGGAATCCGTATTGATCACATGGAATCTTGTTCTCCGGGATCACTCTCAATTTCAATATCCTACATTATTACGGTATTAATTCCGATATTTAAAACACTATCTAGTAGTCAGAATATTAGAATATGAAATGATTTATTAATAAACTTACTTCATCCAAACAAATAGGTGTTGACATCAATCTCGTCTAGGCCAGCCCAAATGGCTAACATCTCCCATGACATAATTTCTTCGCGCTCAACCCCTAAAATATGCTCCTCGAGCGGAATAATTATCAATTGCTCGTTTGCTATGCGATTGCTAGCCTCCGAATAAAGTTTCCTCATCGTCACTGTTCTTACTTTTAGCATGAAATCCTTCCCAGAATATTGTGTGGAGTTTATACTCCCTAACATCTTTCGGTGCGGGGAAATAATGCTTCTCTGATTTTGTTCTACTACCACCAGCCTATACATGTAGATAATTAAAATAATAAAAAATCCAAAGGTAACATATCCTAGCTAGCTAGTTGGAGTAATAAAAATAAAAGAGTACTTAACTAAATACCTCATCAACCTGCTCTTTCAATGATGAGGCAGTAGTAGCAAGTATGACTGGGGAATTAGGCTTATCCGTCTTTTTTGTCCCCTACACAAAATTTCCATGCTTTTTAGAAATACAGAAAAAATATAAATAAAGGGAGGTTTTAAAAAAAATGGAGAAGTTAATTAGATACCTCACCAAGTTGTTGTTTCGACGAGGTAGTTGACATGTCTGGGGACTTAGGCTTATCCGCCTTCGCCGACTTTTTTGTTCCCTACAAAATATTTCCATGCTTTTTAGAAATACCGAAAAAATATAAATAAAGGGAGGTTTTTTAAAAAATGGAGAAGTTAATTAAATACCTCATCAAGTTATTGTCTCGACGAGATAGTTGGCATGTCTCGAGACTTAGGCTTATCCGCCTTAGCCGGCTTTTTTGTTCCCTACCAAAAAAGTAACATATAAATTTAACATATAAAAATTTAACATATAAAGGTATTTTTTTCTAACCCCAACTGCTTGCGGTAGAGGCGGAGACGAACGAGCCAGGAAGATGTGAGATTCAGGCTATTGGATGAAACTTCCAACTGCATATGCCAGAATGGTAATGTCGTCACGAACTGGGACGGGCAGTTGAAATTTTTCATGGCCTTGAAAGACTTCAGTTATCTCCACTTTTCTATGATTCGGCAAAAGTTTTTCGCCATGAATAACCAATAAAGTTTCCACTGATTTGGTGGGCACTTGTACGAGACCCCGGCCAACACGCACAATTGGTTTCTTGGATTTAGGGTCAGCAAGAATAACTACCCTCCTGTTTACGGCCTGAAGAATACACATGCATTATATATTATATCCCAAAATTTAATAGAATTCATATAAATTTAACTAATTAAAGACTGCATGCATACCTTGCCGAAAACTGTGAACTGACTTGAAGGGGATGTATGCTGCTGTTTTCCATCAGCCGTCTTCTCAAGTTGCATCACCTGATTATTGTCAGCCGTGGCGGATAACTCAAGTTGCATCTCCTTTTCAGACTCATTATTTACCTAATAAAATTAACCAATGGCACGATGTCAGAAGTTATAGCATTAGAGCTGGCAGGGAACATACCCCCTGATCTTACCCAAAAAAAAGAAAAGAAAATAAGGAAGTCATATATTTACCTTATCGGCTTTAGTTGTTACAACTTCAGAAGCATTAGGTACCTGATATTTCTGAATCTTGTTGACCGATACTTCCTTCTCATGTATTTCCAAGGTAGTAGTGTTCTCGGCCTCTTGACCAATCTGTTGTACCTTACCCCCTTTAATGACATCCTCCATCATCTTCAATTCTTCTTCGGAAGGCTTGCCTCCAGCATTCATCTTTAGTAGTACGGATGCCAAGAACTGAACATGCGTGCCAAGAATGTAATATTTCAACAATTTATATCCCAACAATAACATGTGAACTTAAATGAAAATAATAGAATAAATGATACCATGTCAGCCTTAGTCCACATACAACCAATCCCATTGTTCCTGACTGATGACGGGACACTTGTTTTCCGGTGGGCTCTTACGCATCTCCCCCGATGCCTTGTCCACATACAACCAATCCCTAGCAACATCACACTTCCACTGCCTTAAGACAATCCCTGCCTTCTGCATTAAATACTTATCATGTCATTCGGAAATATCAAAGGCTTCCTTTATACGAGCCAAGTATAACTCCGCCAATTTTGGATTCAAATTCCTAATTTCATCTAAATGGATAGGCACAAACTGTCTTGTGCAACATCCAATCCAAGTGGATAAAAAACCCACATTTGGACCAGTAGGGAAACCCTTCGAGTTCCATTTTATTTTTAGCGGCTATAGCTGCAAGGGCTGCAGGGCACTTCGTAGCACCCCTCTCACCAGGCTTATTATCATCCCCAGGCTTATTATTCTTTTGACTTCTTTTCCGTTTTTCACCCATGATAATCCTAAAACCCAAATATGAATGAAATAGTAAATGAACAACTTAACAACGTCATGCAGAGTATTATCTAAAACCCTAAAGAGGATTGAAAATTTAAAACAACAGTTTGAGCTTCTAAAATCCTAAACCCTAATAAGAGGAATGAAGTAGATGATGCGGGATAATAAATATAACAAAGAAGACGAAAAACAAACAGATGAAAAACAAAAAAGATGATCGTCTTAAAACCCTAATGACGAAACACAAAAGTGAACATACCTGATGATGATGATAATGATGATGATGATGATGATGATGATGATGATGATGATGATGATGATGATGATGATGATGACGATGATGATGATGAAGAGAACGAGCAGGATGATAAGGGAATGCAACGGAATCTGGGCGTCGGGAACTGGGCGACGGCCGACAACGAGAATGTAGAAAGCGGGGGAGAGAGAATAATAAACTCAGGATATCAACGATTGAACTGATGTTGTGTGTGTTTGTGTGGTATGCTGTATGTGTTTGTAAATTAGTTTTTTTTATTAAGACAAACTATTGACAACGGGTCCTTAAAACAACACCGTTGTGATATGTTAATAACAACGGGTCAATAAAAGTCAACCGTTGTCATAACTTTATTACAACGGTTAAAATATACCCGTTGTAATATATTTTCACCCAATTTGCGCCAAAATGAAATATGTCTAAAAAAGCAATGACAACGGGTTGAAGTACTACACCCGTTGTTAAAAATAATAACAACGGGTAGTGTCACTATAACCGTTGTTGATAGTAATAACAACGGGTAATTTCAATATAACTGTTGTTGAAAGTATTAACAACGGGTAATTTCAATATAATCGTTGTTATTGTTTAACACTTTTTTTTTTAAATTATTGTAATTCCATTACAGTCCAAACTCAGAACAATACATACTTTATGTAAATGTTAGAATCACTATATATACCGCAACATTATTCAATTTCAACAACAACAACATCCACATCGAATAATAAGATCAAGAAAATAAGACAACACCAGCATGCATGCATACTGCATATCTACAGGATTTACCATGCCATGCAAATTTGGGAATCTTTAACAATGACCATTGCTTCTATTGGTTTTTTAAGTTACCAAAAGCTAAAGACAACACATCTCAAACTTGCTATAAATTCAGAAAAGAGGCATCCCATTAGCTCCCCACAACTCACAAATAAATTAAACCATCAAATTACTGGTCTGAAAATGACTCAAAATGTTGGTCGTCCATATCACTGTGTCCTGATAAATGCCCCAAGCCACATAGATATAGACAATGGAAAATTTGCTGCCAAAAGCTTTAATCCTTTGAGGAATAAGCTTATTGAGTTGGGATACTCGGTCAGCAAAGTTAAGCCACAATGAGGGCCATGGGGATTCAAAGGGAGTCTACTCATTCAATTTAGAACATCACCTGCACATGCAGAATCAGCATTTAAGCTTGACATGATGTTTCAACTCAGAGGCCATGGCAGGAACGACTGGAATGATCCGAATAGATCAACACTCGAACCATACCTCTGGGTAGCCACAGACTCGGATGCTAAGCTTCTGAAGAATACCGTGGACTATGTCCAAGTGCCGTATGCAACCATCATTGATGGGCAACAGTCGGCCAGGTCAGAAAGCGTCGATGCCTACAACCAGGTTGTGGCTGTTTTCCAAGCCATGTACCCCTAAAACCCCTACAAAATGTGTCCGTGTCTGTGGCTGAAACTTCCAAGCAACGTCGTGTGTTATTTGTTGAGTGTCAAACTGTGTGTCTCTATCCGCCTATCATAAGCAGTGTCGTGGGCCTGTATGAAAAGGCAACTTAAATAAAGGTAATGTGTAACCCTGTGGTCTTGTAAGATTTCCAGTACTGTTGTATAAGTAGCGTCGAGAGTATCAGTGCTTTACGTTTGTATTAAATATGCAGTTTCTTCTACTAATCTGTTCAGTGGAGATAGTTATTTAAGAAAAAACTAAAAGGAAGATATATATATTTAAAAAATAAAAATAAAAATAAAAGCTAATAACTTACATTATAGATCATCTCAGGATCAGGGACGTTTCTTGGATGTCATAGTTTCTTCCTAAACCCAAATACCTTTACCATGGTCATCACGCATATAGATGCTTTCAGTGTCCTCATGATCAGTGTCAACATCATCGAAATAAGATACAGTGGTAGAGTGATCCATTCCCTCAAAAACGACATCCTGATCATCATCACCATTATCAGATGGACTACTCCTTCTACTCCTTATAGATAGTAAAACAGACCACTTCTTATCCATAGGATCGGTGACATAGAACACTTGTTTAGCTTGGGATGCCATTATGAAAGGATCATCCTTATTATTGCCAACCTTACCCAGATTGACCAACGTATATCCCATCTTATCCTTTCGGACACAATGGATGTTGTTATCAACCCAGTTACATCGAAACAAAGGCATTTTTCCCAAATAGGCTTTTTATCTTTTGAAGTGGCAAAGTGCATTGCCTCAAATTCAGAACTCACACCACTATTTTGCATTGTGCTCAACTCATCTTGCTCGCGGGTGTAAAAAGTATATCCATTAATGGCAAAACTGCTGTAAAAGGTGACCCTGACATTTGGACCTAAACCAAGACGTAGTAACCTATGAGAGATGTCATCACCAGTATGATTCATACACTTTAAGACAATATTCCTAAACCACTTTGCAAACGTCTTCGTATGATCATATAACGCCACTCCAAACATTTAGGGCAATTGGTTAAGTTTGGTATACTTTCCGGTACAATATGCAATCTTTTGGACATGCATGTATTTTCTCATATTTCATACCCACTCCTCTTATTAGTTTTTTTTGCCTCATGTGTCTTAACAGGTAGAACATTACCATCTGAAAGCAACTCCTTTATCAAGGCTAAAAAACTAGTGAAACACGTGTCACTCACTCCATTTGCCCCCTTGATATTATACAACTTCACCACAGCCGACATTTTTGTGAACTTACAACTAGGATACAGAGGTGCTTCATACTCACACAACTTCTCATACATGTTGTTAAGGTCATCCCAATTAATAGTGTCATCACCTACATCTTCAAAAGCATTCGACTTATCATCATTCTCTTCATTATCTATAGACCCAACATTCAACTTCTCTGCTTCCAACTCTTCCAACTCAAAATACTCGGCAAACTCAGGATCATCAGTTAGCTTTTCGTATACCTCAACATCATCTTCTTCAAAGCTATTCTCGTCCTCTAATGGTTCCCCATGAAAAATCCAACGTGTATAGGATCGACTAAATCTCCACTTTTCTAGGTGTATTTTAACGTCCAGAAAAGCCATATACCTAATATTACCACATCTTTCACAAGGACATGGAATACTAGAAGAACCTTTCAAATTGTTCGAAATGACTTCATAAAATTCAGCTAAACCATCCTTATAGTTGGAGTCACTCATATTTGCATCAATCTTCCAAGTTCGAGTCATTTTTCTACATTCGTAATAGGCAAACAAATAAACGAAATTCAGGAAATCAATTAAGCTAAATTATCAACAAATTAGATAATAACCCAAAAAATTCACAAATTCAAAAATAATCGACATTCATAGGCCAGGAAATTGAACATACAATCCTATATCTATATACCTGATTGATAAAAACGATGAGGGAGAGAAGACGGTGACAACAGTGACAGAGATGAAGACAGAGAGAGACGATCAGGGAGGAATGGAGGATGATATTTGTGTATAATAACAGTATTAGCTTGTGTTTGTGTTTTGCAGCGTATAGCGGAATAAAGCAGTCTGTTGTTCTTAAGATTTTCATAACATTAATAACAACGGTTATTGAGTCTACAACCGTTGTTACAACCTAATAACAACGGGTTCTAACAAAACCGTTGTAATTAATTTTCACTAATTTTACGCCAAATTATTAACAACGGTTAAAATGTATTACAGAGTAAAATGTTGTTATTAATTTTTATATTAACAACGGTTTTGAAAGTATGACCCGTTGTTAAAACCAATAACAACGGTTAACAACACAGAACCGTTGTAATTATGTTTGGTAAAATTCGCGCCATCCATTCTACAACGTCTTATGGTAATTTTCGTGAATAAGCGTTGTTAAAGGGCCGATGTAGTTACATGTATTTGTAGTAGTGTTTGTTCCCTCCATATTAATAATAACAAACATAATTTTTTCTTTAATAGTTGACGACTCCAAATCCCATAATGACTAATGTATAAGTAACCCTTTATAAATAACTCCGAAAATAATGGGGTGTTACAGTAAGAGACTAGAAAAGTGTTTTAGTTTTGTATATTGCAAATTCTACAAAAGAAATCTAAGTAAATTGTGATAAAATGGTCAACGTATGGAATGAGAATAGATTCCTCTACCAATGACTTTATCACAAGTTATGTGATAATAGTGGGAGCATCTTTCAAGTTAAAGAGCCCAAGTCTAGTGAGAAGACTAGACAAATACTTAGAGATAAATTCAAGTTATTATAAATAACATTGAATGGAAGGAAATAGCAATTCATAAAGTTGGATTGTATAGATACGTGGTATATCCACTTGCCAAGCTTTTATTGCATTTCAATTAGTGTAAAAGGTACACTAAAGATTATAAGATATGAAGTAGTAATAGTGTATTGACTATTCATATATGATAATCGCATTTATTGTTTGAGTTTTATTAAACTCACCCGTTACCTTGTTATATCCAAATGGGTTGTAGAGACAAATTAAACCCCATTAAAGTGAACTGGATTAACATAGTATTCGCCCCTGGTTACTTGAAGGAGGTGACGTCTCGAAGTGACTAGAGTGTGATGCGATTGATGGTATGTTCAAGTGTCATAGAGTCATATGGGATGACTAGTCGATCACATAGGTAGACTGTATGGGACACTCTGTCGGGCAGTGACCACTTATAAAGTTATGGTAACTCATAAAGCCTGGTCGTGGCAAGAGCTACTATAGTATTCTTATGAGTCAATTCTTTTGACTAGAGACTATTCGCCTAAGTTGGCACAAAATTCTGATTGACTTTGATTTATGCTCTACGACTGTCGTAACTGAGGTCAAATGAGTATATTTTGGGTTATAATGAACTGTGGCTAAACAAAGGGAATAGTGTGATATGAATTGTCCACCCCATTGTCTGGATTATTTGAAATCTCAAGGCCACTCGAGGAGTAGTGAACTGGAAATGCGTGGCCACGCTCGGAAAGTATCTATGGTAGATAATTCCGGTCAGATAGTTACACTCCAGGTCGAGGAAACCCCTCAAGATATGATCAAGTGTAACTACGACTTGCGAGACACCTTGTATTGAGTGGGAGATTGTAATAGGACAAGAGAATTGGTGACGCACACTTGTCTCGAACAAGTGGGAGAATTTTGGAGTATGTGTCCTCAACAATAGTGCGATCACATGTTTAAATCTCATATATAGTCAACTGATCATCATTAATCGGTAATGATTGGCTAACTAGAGTTTGACATTACTGTCGTTTGACGGTGGTGGTCAGTTGATCCCTTAATGGCACACCTAAAGAACAATTCTCTTAATAGACAAATTGATTAATTGTATGACGATACAACTTGATCAATTCCTTAAAATTGAACAATTCATTTGTGAGAAAGAATATTGATCTCTTATTGTAATGAGATTAAATAAGATTTATTTTAGTAATTGAAATACTTTATTACTAAAATTGATTATTGTTTGTGAAACAATTGAGATAAGAATGAATGGTCAATTATAATTACAATATGTTGTGAATTATAATTATATAACCCATTTTGTTTGTGTGATCAAGTATCACTAGTCAATTTATTGTATGTGATTTAATTAATTTATAAAATGATATTTATTTGATAAATATGCATTAAATTAATTAATAACATATAACATACTACATGTGACATATTGTGTGACAAATGACAAATTGACAAAATAAAATGGTAGTCCATTTTATAAAGTAGACCGAAATGGAGGGAGTAGTAGTGGGTTGTGGTTGTTTTATTTTATGTGATAAATGATACATAATCATGGCTATTCCTTACTAGCCTTACAAAATATACACTACTTTCTTACACACCTATATTTTGGAGAAGGGAAAAAGAAAAAGCAAGATGCCACCCCTACCTCCTCTATATGAGAAATGGTTCTCATTTTTACATTCATTCATTCACTCTACATGCAAATATTCAATATTCTCTCTACCTCTCACAAAACAAGTTTTAGAACTTAGAATTGTTCATCATGAATTCTAAAACACAATACAAAATTACTAGTGTAGTAATAAGTGTATTATTAGAATTAATTTTAAGGGTACTATTATATTAATCTAGTTAATTAGTATACTAGTTTAAGGAATTAGTCTTGGGTGCAATCAAAGGAGGATCTCTACATTGAGATTCTGGAGGATCATCCAACATATTATAGCTCAAGAACAAATAAGGAAGGTGATCTTATTTGTGCCCTTAATTTCGAGCAACTCAACAATGTAAGGGACATTGTTTTTCTTTATTAATCTCTTATTTTGTTATGCATACACTAGATCTAAACAACAAATATTAAGAAGTTAATGATGTGACTCATAATGGCGTACATTTAGTCCCCTAATTGAGCTTATTTTGCATATTATTATAACATTCCATAGCCATTTTATCCGTCAAATGCTTCTTATTTTGCTTTCCTAGTGCGTTTCATATGTTTTGTAGGAAAGAAGACAATTATTCGAAAATTCCCGCATCCCGTGCATATTTGGAAGCTTACTGATGATAATGGGTGAGCTAGTGTGAAAGAGGAGGCAAGAACGAAGACCGACAACACAAGAATAAAGAGCATGCAAGAGAAGAAAAAGCAAGGACCATTCCGAGGAACAATCCGAGCGGACTACAAAGAAGATGCTCGTCTCCCCTGCCCAGAATCCTAGTGTCCCGAGCAGGCAACGCTCGTCTTCCCGTCTCTTCATCCGAGCATCCCGACCATCAACCGCTCACCGCCGCAACCCACAGTCCGAGCGTCTCCCTCCTTGGCCCGAGCGGATAGTGACGACCCTAGCACGATATGCTCATCTCCTTGAAGAGACTTGCATTTCCCTAATTTAGAACTTAGCATTGTTAATTACAAATTTATCCTTACTTAACCTAGTAATGCACTACTATAAATACCCCATTTGTAATAATCAAAGTGAAGAGGCTCCCATAGTAGGAAGTCCTATTAGATTAGATTAGGAGTAGATTAGAATAGATTAATCTCAATCTATCTACAAAATCACACATTAATCTTTCCTTAATTATTGTTCAAGTTATTTACTTTTGGGTAATTGAAGATTATTGGGTTATTATTGAAGAATTGACAACTCTTCATCAATCAATCAAGTTCTCTTCTTTTGTTCCTTGCTTTATTATTTGGATCTTCTCAAGTTTGGTATAATTCCTTTACTCTTTACTCTTTATTGTTTATTTCCTTAAACTCTTATCATGTTTATACTTGTTGTAATGATTGACACCATTGATGACATGTTTTGCATGATAATGAGTGAGTAGTTTCCTTAGCTAGGATTAGTGGGTAATTAGGGGAAATAAACATGGGGATTAATCTTGCTTAATCTAATATGTTTCCATAATTAATTCACTTTCTTGTTGTAATGTCAACCTTTTCACATGTTATGTTTGATGAAATGCTAAGCCTATGAATCCTTGCATTTTTACCCATCTCTTATCTACTCAACTTGACTTGTAAGATATAAACCAACTCGAGTCTTGTTAGACCATGCATAGAAGTGATTAGGAGGAAAGTAAGTCGACTTGTAGGTGTTGTACTATCTAATCGATTCGGCTCCGGGACCCAACTCTTCCTAAGAACCATAAGACATAAACCAACTCGGTTCCTTTATAACATTAATTGCTTGCAACTTTGTGAACATGTTTGTATGATCAACTCTCATGAATCCCATATGAACCCAAGATATGCTAGCACCTTTAATCATTTGTTTACATCCTTCCTTTTATTGCTTGTTTTACTTTATTGCTTGCATTAGTCTAGAACACAACTACAAACCCAAACAAATTGTGACACTTGTATAAATTGAGATAGAAAAACTTAGAACCCAAAGCACGCCGTCCCATGGATCGACCTCGAATTAACCACTAACTAGTTGTTTTTTGAGAATATAAATGTGTTTGATTGGGAGACCCGACGACAATCTCAACCGATCAAAATGGCGCCGTTGCCGGGGACGGTGTTATGTGATTAAGTTCTTACTTGTTTTTCAATTTTTATTTGTGCTTTAACCTTGAGGAACTTGTTCTTCAAGGATTGTTCTTACCGTT
Source organism: Silene latifolia (assembly GCF_048544455.1). Classification (NCBI taxonomy): domain Eukaryota; kingdom Viridiplantae; phylum Streptophyta; class Magnoliopsida; order Caryophyllales; family Caryophyllaceae; genus Silene; species Silene latifolia. Next base: position 86,521,920 of record NC_133526.1, read on the forward strand.
TTTGTGCAGTTTCTATGCTTGTAGTTGTTTCCTTGTCTTAGCCATGATGACCCAAGACTTGACATATGGAGTATGTGGTGGATCTTTTGAGTATGTCTATGGGTATGGGGAGTTTGAGGAGCAAGTCAACACAAACCTACCTTATTATTCATACAATGAAAATCCTAACTACTACCCCAATTTTTCCCACCAAAATCACCACATCCAATATCCACAACAACCACCCACCCAATACCCACTTCATAATGAATTTCAATTGTCACAAAACAACCACTTTCACACCTACCCACAACAAGAAAATAAACCCATTCAAACTGTGATTCTCCAAATGATGGGAGATCAACAAAACTTCTTCAAACGAATGCTAGAGGAGAGCCAAAAGAGGGACAATGTTCTTCAAGGCATTGTTACCCAAGGTGAGGAGTTGGAGATTCAAATTGCCCAAATAAAAGAAGCCCAAGTAACTAATCCTCACCATTCCTTGAACATTGACCATAAATGCGAATTTGAAGTAGTGACCTTTGATGTGGAAGATGAGAAGTGGGAAGAGTCAATTCCTTTGAGCTCTTGTGAGTATGAAAGTGTTGTATTCAATGAAGAAGATATGAGGTTGAGTAAGCCAAATACTCTTAGCCTTTGTGAGTATGAGGGTGTGTCTTTTGATGTGAACATTGAGATGGTGGAAGAAGGATTATTGAATGAAGCCCCATCTACAATTCCTATGAAGATAGCTATGATGATAAGACCGTGTTTTGCAAGAACCCATGGGATAAGGAAGAGGAGGTTTGTGAGATCACTCTACTTGAGGAGCCTATCCTTGTGAAATTTGAGATATCTTATCATGAAGAAGAAGAATGCCCTTTCCCTATTGTCTATGAAGACTACTTTACACCCAGTATAGAACCTATGATTGTTGAAGACGATATGGTGGATCTCCTCCAAAAGGTCAAAACATCATATAAAGGGTACTTGGTGGGAAAGCTCAAGAAGAAACTTGCAAATGAAGCTACTTGTGGAAATTTGGCATCCACAATTTTAACTTCTAAAGAACCCGATCATCAATGTCATGAGAATTCTCCTTCTACTTTAGAAGGATTGAATAATCAAAATGCTATCATCATCGCCAAAATTGAAGGAGAAGGTGGCAAGTGGAAGTCTCCGGACGAAAATAAGCCATACTTCATACCAAGTGTTGACAAGAATCATGGGCTTGATGGTTTGAAGCATCACAATTACTCAAGTGCCAAGAAAAGGGTGAAAAAGAAAATGAATGAGAAATTCCTTTGGCCAAGCTTCATTTTCAAGTTAAGCAAACCATACTTGTGCTTATTTGGAGCTTGTTCACAAGCTTTTGGTCTCCTTCTAAGAGCCTTGAGCTCTATAGACAAAGAATTTCGACAATTTGAACTAGTTTGGTGGACTCCTATCTCAAACCACCATTTGTAAGATATTTCTTAAATCTTTGCATTGTATAATATTGTACATTTTCGCATTTTTCTTATAAGTTCTTACATGATAGTAGTGAGAGAGGGTCTCTTACCCATTTATTGAGCATAATTTCAGAAAAAGATAAGGAGGAATCACAAAAGGGTGCAAGGGAATGATTTTTGCAAGAAAATAATAAAGAAGTGAGAAAGACGGCAAGAGACGCTCGTCTCGAAGGAAAGACGCTCGTCTAGAGCCTCTTCATGGGTACTGTTTGGTCCTGACCTAAAATTGAGCGGATTACAAGGAAGACGCTCGTCCTAAAAGAAGACACTCGTACCAGAGGAGAGACGCTCGTCCTAAATAGCAGTTTGAAAATAATTTCGGTCTGGAAGAGAATCCGAGCGGATTCTCTGTGAGACGCTCGTCTTGCAAAAGACGCTCGTCGAAACCACAGACGCTCGTCCTCAGCCAATCTCAGAAGAGCCTAAATCACTGACTAAGAATCCGAGCGAATTCTTACCAAGACACTTGGACCCCCTCAGCGAGACGCTCGTCCCGACTAACAGGACGCTCGGATTCCCCTGATTTTTCTAGAAACCTCGTGCAATCCGCCCGAGCTCGACCCTCAGCCGCTCGTCCCTCACCCCTTTCTATATAAACACCCCCACCATCCCTCATTTCCTTACCTTATCAACCCTAAAAACTCACATCTTCATCTCCTAAACACTCCCATCACAAAAATCAACCCCAAAAACCCTAACTCTTTCACTTCAAAAATGATGAAACTCAAGGGAAAAGCCAAGAAAATCGTTGAGCCCTCCACCAAGAAACGCAAAGGCGCTTCTTCATCCGCCCAAGGAGGGATGCCGACAAGAGGTCATCGCAATGTGATGATAGGAGGGGTGGAGCAACTTGAATATTTTCCAGAAGTGATCTTCACATCCGATGAGCACCGCAATAAGTTCGTCACATTGCTAGGTAAGCATTACGAGCCGACTTAATTCATTGATACCAATGTGCTAGAGGTCTTAGGTATAAGGTACCATACCAAAATGTTCTTTGATGGTTTTGGGCTTGGAAAGCTATTCTATGCCCACGAAGAGACCTACCTTAGCCTCACCCTAGAGTTCTTGAGTAGCCTCCGCATCGTCACGAATACTAGGAGGACCATTTGTATGGAATTCCGATTGTGCAATCATACACATAGACTAACCCTTGACCAACTCGCAAATATTTTTGGTCTTGTCATGCCAACGGAAAACACCGACAAACCCGCCGACTTTGATGTTGACCGTGTTTGGAGGGCTATCTCTGGGAGGGACTTCATACATTTAAAACAATGCTATACCTTCGCAATTCAACATCCGGTGATTCGCATCACCGAACGCTTCATTGCCGGCACTATTAATGGGAGATTTGAGCAAGATAAGTGCACTCTCCTTGATTTGACCTTTCTAGAGTCCTATCTAAATGTTCGGGGGACAAGGCCCTATAATTTCAATACCCCCCTTGAGATGCTCACAAGGTTCTTCAACTTTGCTCAAGGGAACTCCCAAATCAAGACCTTCGTGATGGGAGGTCTAATCACAATGTTGGCTAACGATCTTTGTCCCGGGTTTAACATTCATGAGGCTTATGTGAAACTTGAGGGTAGCACTTTAATTGATGAGGATGCCATCTTCAACCACCAGTCGTGGTGTACCTACACTCAAACCAGGAGTGTGGAGTGATTTACAAAAGGGTGTTCCTCTATTGTTCTTACGGGGTGGAATGTACCCGTTACCGACCCGAGGTTGAGCCGGTAATCACCTACTCTGAGGTACCTCCTAGACATTGAGATCTACCCCAACCTGCCGCCAACCTCAACAACCTCGTGGGATGCCGGTAAGGGGTAATGCCCCACCATCTTATGTGCCCATCCCACCATACCCCACTCTTCATGTGACATTCACACCACGAGTCCCCAATGCTCCGGATATGAATGATTTGATGACGCTTATGAAGAAAGTTGATCTTGGAGTATACGATGGGAGGGTCAACAACTATTTGGCCTTTATCCTCAATACTAACAAATGGCACAACAAGGGTATGTCGACCCTAATGGCCCTCGTCCATCCTGGGCTCAACCGCACCTTTTGTTCCCTAATCAAGAGAACCAAGACGGGAACTTTGGCAGTCAAGGTGGGGGATACTATGGTCAAGGAGGAGGGTATGACCAAGGAGGTTCTAGCGGGTATGGATACCGCAATGACGGTGATGATGACGAGTGAGAGATGCCTACCACACCATCTCCAATTGTATGATACTCTTCTCTCCCTATCTCTTATGTATAGTTGCATTACATTTAGTTTACGCTTCACTTGCATTTGTATTATATTCCATATTGCATTTACATTAGTTAGTTTATATAGTATAGTTTGCATTGTAATATATATCTCACATGATTCATGTAATTAGAATTCATGCATAGTCACTACTGACCAATCCTATTCTTTTCTACACTAGAAATAGTGTTTAAATCGGTTTGGGGAGGTTTGATCATAAGTGACCATAGTTCACTAGAAAACATGCATCATATAGGATAGTTTAGATTGCACTCATTTGTTATATATGTCATATAGAATTGCATTTAGTTAGAGCATGCATTCATTCATATCATATTGCATTTGTACTTCATTTCATAAAAAAATCAAAAATACAAAAACATGTATTTCTTTTTCATTCCTACTCCTACATGTACATTGAGGACAATGTCCAAAATAAAATGGGGGATGGGAATTTATATTCCAAAAAAAAATGCATAAAAATTGAAAAATTTCGAAAATTCCCAAAAATATGTTCTTTAATTTCATTAAAACAAAAATCCATAAAAAAGTTTGAAAATTTCAAAAACCAAAAACATGTTCTTTAATATAGTAGTATAGAATTGTATATACTTGTATTTTTGTTCTCTTCTCACATAGATACAACACTACATTTGAGGCATTAGTAAGGGAAAATGAAGACCGCTTGGTATGATCGTTCTAATCTCTATTTCCCTTCCATTTATTTTCATTATTCATATGAAGAGGATGGGCTTACATGTCAAGGAGGATGTGGTGTATTTTGTTGTTGCAGTTTGTGTATCTATGTGTTGTTAGGAGTTGCATCTAGTCTATATGGCATAATAGTTGATAGAAGCATATGCATTAGAGTTGTAGATATGTTAGTTGCATCATAGCATGTAATTGCATAGTTAGAAAATTTTGTGAAAATGCCTATTTAGGAAGCTTGATAAGTGTATATAAGGCCCTTGTAAATAATTTTTCCCCTTGAAACTTTGTTTGCTAGAATACCCTCAAAACACCCTGGGATGTGTCATATTAGTATCTTTTGACCCATGGACTAAGGCCTAGTCAAGACTACCTTGTGGTGTGATAACTCCTTGGCTATCGTTTATTCCAAGGTGACCTTTAAAGCCATGCAACCGTTCTTACACTTCTATCATCATATTTTGTCAACAAAAAAGGAATGGGCACAAAAATCTCCAAATTGAGTTCAAGTACCAAAATGAAAATCAAAAAGTTTGCACAAAATGCATCAAATAAAAAAAAGGAGTACAAAAATAAACTCCTGTGCTTCAATAAAAGCACCCTCGTTACAAATTGGGGTGACTTTGAAAAATGTTCAAAAATGCAATATTGAAAAGAATTGCCAAGTATCAAAATGCCAAACATCAAAAGTGGCAAAGAAATGTTCTCAAAAGTCAAATACCACAAGAAATTGGGGGGAACAAATTAAAAAGCAAACTACAAATGTGAAACTCAAACATCTTGATCCCTTTTATCCATTGATCTTATTTGTTTCATGGTGGAGAGGGGACGACCCTTGTTCTTGTCTAGGCAAGAGGGGGAATTCCGCGATCCTACAGTGTTTCTAACACCATAAGGAGACTATTCTTGACAAAAACATTTAGTAATTGTGGACAAAGGTACCCTAGTTTAACACAACTTGGAGGTGATTTGTTGATATTCTCTTAGACTTAGTAGCTTGGAGAAATAATATCTATAATAGAGTGTATACCCTTGAATTGCTTCCTCTTTAGGTAATTTCCGCCACTTAGATGAGGAAAGTGGCTATTCAAGTTTGTAGATGCATCCATTACTTGTTTTGTGTGCTTTAATGCTTGGATGTGTCGCCATTTTGGCAAGCCCCACCTTGCCTTGCAAGAAGGCATCTTACCTCATGGTTGTCTTGTTGTGAGTTGAAGGGGCGGAGTGAGACCCGCTAATTGTCTCATATCGGTTATATTATTAGGATAGTTTAAATAAAGGTCTAGTTTTAATCACCTCTTTACTCAGGATGATTAAAGGTTCGGTTTGGGGATATTTGATGTGACTCATAATAGCGCACATTTAGTCCCCTAATTGAGCCTATTTTGCATACTATAATAACATTCCATATCCATTTTATCCGTCAAATGCTTCCTATTTTGCTTTCCTAGTGCGTTTCGTATGTTTAGTAGGAAAGAAGACAATTAGGCGGAAATTCCCGCCTCCCGTGCATATTTGAAAGCTTATTGATGATAATGGGTGAACTAGTGTGAAAGAGGAGGCAAGAACGAAGACCGACAACACAAGAACAAAGAGCATGCAAGAGAAGGAAAAGCAAGGACCATTCTGAGGAACAATCCGAGCGGACTACAAAGAAGATGCTTGTCTCCCCTGCCCAGAATCCGAGTGTCCCGAGCAGGCGACGCTCGTCTTCCCGTCTCTTCATCCGAGCATCCCGACCATCAACCGCTCGTCGTCGCAACTCACAGTCCGAGCGTCTCCCTCCTTGACCCGAGCGGATAGTGACGACCCTAGCACGATATGCTCATCTCCTTGAAGAGACTTGCATTTCCCTAATTTAGAACTTAGCATTGTTAATTACTAATTTATCCTTACTTAACCTAGTAATGCACTACTATAAATACCCCATTTGTAATAATCAAAATGAAGAGGCTCCCATAGTGGGAAATCCTGTTAGATTAGATTAGGAGTAAATTAAAATAGATTAATCTCAATCTTTCCACAAAATCACACATTAATCTTTCCTTAATTATTGTTCAGGTTAATTACTTTTGGGTAATTGAATATTATTGGGTTATTATTGGAGAATTGACAACTCTTCATCAATCAATCAAGTTCTCTTCTTTTATTCCTTGCTTTATTATTTGGATCATCTCAAGTTTGGTATAATTCCTTTACTCTTTACTCTTTATTGTTTATTTCCTTAAACTTTTATCATGTTTATACTTGTTGTAATGATTGACGCCCTTGATGACATGTTTTCCATGATAATGAGTGAGTAGTTTCCTTAGCTAGGATTAGTGGGTAATTAGGGAAAATAAACATGGGGATTAATCTTGCTTAATCTAATATGTTTCCATAATTAATTCGCTTGCTTGTTGTAATGTCAACCTATGCACATGTTATGTTTGATGAAATGCTAAGCCCATGAATCCTTGCAATTTTACCCATCTCTTATCTACTCAACTTGACTTGTAAGATATAAACCAACTAGAGTCTTGTTAGACCATGCATAGAAGTGATTAGGAGGAAAGTAAATCGACTTGTAGGTGTTGTACAATCTAATCGATTCAGCTCCGGGACCCAACTCTTCCTAAGAACCGTAAGACATAAACCAACTCGGTTCCTTTATAACATTAATTGCTTGCAACTTTGTGAACATGTTTGTATGATCAACTCCCATGAATCCCCTATGAACCCAAGATATCCTAGCACCTTTAATCATTTGTTTGCATCCTTCCTTTTATTGCTTATTTTACTTTATTGCTTGCATTAGTCTAGAACACAATTACAAACCCAAACAAATTGTGACACTTGCATAAATTGAGATAGATAGACTTAGAACCCAAAGCACACCTTCCTATGGATCGACCTCGACTTAACCACTAACTAGTTGTTTGTTGAGAATATAAATGTGTTTGATTGGGAGACCCGACGACAATCTCAACCGATCAGTTAATTAGTTCATTTTTAGAAGAGTCTAATAAGAGGTATATGAACCTAACATTTTTATGTGTGTTGTGAAATAAAGAGGAGAGAATGGTAGAGAGAATATAGAGAGAGAAACAGAACTGTATGTTATTCCATTATGAGGGGGTATATATACACATACAATGAGAGTAGACTTTCCATAAGTTAATACACTCTAGAATATTCTAAGATATGGACATCCATATAATATTATACTATAATATTTCATAACACTCCCCATTGGATGTCCATCACTGAAGAGGATGCCTCGTTAAAAACCTTACTAAAAAAACCCCCATGGGAAAAACGCTAGAAAGGAAAAGAGTACATTAATCTTCAAACACGCATAACAAGCTGCCTCGTTAAAACCTTTCCATGGAAAACCATGTGGGACAAAACCATGGCTAAGGAAAAAGAGTACAGCGCGTGTCAACTCCCCCTGTTGATTACATAACTTGATGTATCTTAAAATGATCCATGCTTTGACATAACTTCTCGATTGTTGAAATATAATTCATCTTCGTTGATAACTTGATATCTTCAATTAGTAGAAATTCTTGATAACTTCAATCATCATACTTCATCGGAACTCACAATCTGGATATGATCATTTCATAATAACTCTTAAATTTTCATTTCAAATAATATCTCCATAGTTATGATGGAGTTTCTCCTCAATATATGACATAGCATTATATGCCCAAAATAATTGTTATCGCAACAATAATGATAATCATGACTATAGCGTAATAATGCGCGTATAGTGTTACCTCGTTAAAAACCTTGCTAGGAAAACCCATTGGGACAAAAAAACCTAGTCGAAGGGAAAAAGAGTGTGGCTTTTTTTCCTGAATTCATTGTCTTCAAGAGAATCAATCCGATCATTATTGAATAATTCATCCAATACCCTTGAGCGATTTTCTTTGCTAAATCATATATGTATGGATTGACATATTTCATCGTAGATTTTCACTACTTTATTCTAATCGTTATGGTAATTCTAGACCATAAACTAATTTCACATGTTTAGCCAAAAAAACTCATTCAAATCTAAATTCCAATATACTCAAACATCAAGTTGAGACAATAACTTTTCAAATAAACTCTATAGGAGTTTTGATGTTCCATTTTGGAATTAATCACGGTATCTTTCAATCGTATTGTAGAGGTTTATATATTTTAACTAGAGTTTTCAATAACTCAATTCATCAATCATTAACAATTGATGATAATTTATTTGAGGCTCCTACAGGGAGTTATCCTCAAAGGAGTAGATCATAATATATTTCTCTTTTCCAACATTATCCATTCAAAATTATATTATGAAACATGTGCATGCATATGATATAAAACTAAGTTCTAAATAACATATCCTAAAATAATCCAATAATAATGTATATAGTAAAACTAAATGCAATGATGAACTTACTGTCTATATGCACATGATGATGACTCGATAATGCAAACTGTACAGTTTTCTTTTCCAATATTTATAATTTAAATTGACTTCAAGTCAATAACTGGACATCTAGTCCATGAGCTCATTTATAATCATAGATTATATGTCGACAATAAAAATGGACTTAAATTTACGATCCCCATTTATAAAGTCCATAAAATATCGCGCGCAAATGTATGTAGGTTCCATAAATATATCGATATAATTTCATCACCTCTTGATGATATCAGTACTGCTTAATGATATCTGAACATGTATGTGGTACCATTATATTCATTTAAGCCATCTATTATCCTTCAGATATCGTGTCACTTCAGGGACACTTCAAACATAGAAATTAATATGTCATACCAACTACTTGAACTTGCTATTTCACATTCATTGGAACCGTCAATTCATCTTGACTTTTATCATAATATATTTCAAGTGTATGTACTTGTATTATTCTGGTAAAATATATGGTTGTATCAAATTCAAAAACCTCTACTCAATTAATTTAACGTATAACCTTCTCTGAACGTTTGGTTCATTATGGGATCAATTTTATTTTACCAGCTTTTAACTCACATTTCTCCCCCTAAGGTGGTAAAAACTATAATTAATTTATAGTCCAAAATTTATCATAACCGCCTTAGACATCAATTTCTCATATCATTGATGAAAATTTATATGGGCATCTTTGTACAATAGCAAAACATTTCTGGAAGAAATGCGTAATGCAGTTGGATTTTTAATGTGCTGATTCACAATGCCCAGTTTAAGAGATCAACGATTTTATATAAAAATCTGAATGTGATTTTTAATCACGGGAACTACTCGGAAAAACCATTATGTGACTACAAGTCACACAATATAGTATCAATTCATACACGAACATTTAAGTTCTTTATTCTATAACGAGAAGTTTAGATCTCCAATATCATATATACTCAATCACAGTGTAGTGTCTTCCCTTTAATAAAATTTCTACACGAGAGAATTTCAGCACTTATCTTTTCTTGAAGATAAACTCAAGGTTTATCAAAACGGGTATAGTAAGAACCCGGATGGCTTTAATTTGTCACATCTGAATCATTTCATGTCAACTTTATTAGTTTACCAAAAATACACGACAATCTTTAATCAGAATTGGATGTATCTAAATAATTTCACTTATCACATGCCATATTTTTGTTGAATATACTCACCATGCTAATCTTATGGTTAGTAATACTTTATCCAACCGGATAAATGATGTGACATATGACACAATAATTGTCTCATATATGTAGGCAAGACTCGTCAATATTCCAATAGTGAATATATTACTCTTTGAGTATTTTTATATGACCAACAATTATAATCATCAACATATACAATGATGACATATGCATGCTTATCACAACGCATGTTTCAATGTGCTATATAGCATGATAATACATGTAAGTTGATCACAATTCAACTTACGAATCAAATTATTCCCTTTAAGGATTAGAGATGATTCAACAACTTTCAAATTAGTTGTATTTTTCGACCATTTACTTCACAATATATTATATGTTGGTTACATTATCACTCTTATTTCAAATGTGAAGTAATGTCCACTTCTGGTGGGAATACCGATGTTTTAAAATAAACACATAGCTCGAAAATACCCACATCCTCATACTTAACCACTGCTAATGGTATACTTTCATATTTTTATTAGATCAATAAAGCAAATGTCATATTATTCTCGAGAATAATGGCCTGTAATGAAATTTATTATGCAATGTGTCTATAGGACTACATTACTTGTATGGAAGATAAAATAATTTCATCCTCGAAAACATGATATTTCATTCGCTGCAGGGAATGATTTGAATCGGTTTGATATGATTCTGAATTTTTCAAAAGTGTCGCATAATTTACAGACATCCTTTTGAACTCCGAGTAAACATCGAGTTCATTCTTAATATTGATACTCAAAGTAATACTCACTATAAGAAATGTGATAATTTATAAATACTGTAAACTTCAAGTCACAGTTTCGATATCTGGAAACATTATGAACTCCAGGTCATAATTCGGTATATGTAAACACTGTGAACTTTGGTCATAGTATGAATATCAAAATTTCAGCTCATACATCCACTTTTTCTTTTCTCATATTAAACTCTTGCATATGTAAGTCTCATATTATTCTCACATGACTTTTCATGAGATATTCACTTTCATGATATATTTTCATTTCTTTCAATGAACAAATTTGGCTCAATAAGGTCACATAATTAAGCTCAATTAAGGCTTCTTTATTTGGCTAAATAACGCCACATCATTAGGCTCAATTAAGGCCGCAACATTAGGCTTATCATAACGGTATATTCTCGATCTCTGCTACAGACAGAGTTTTTATGAGATGTCACATTCACTTCAAGGAATGGATCAAATTTCATATCTCATTATATTGTTCAATTTCAGGTGAACAAGAATTAATTCGCAAATAAATTTGCCTTTCATAAAGACCACTTTAAATTGAACAGCGGTTCATATACTCATAGATGTGAACTTCTGGCCACTTATACAATATGAATATATTGTATTGATGAGACGGTGTTAAATTATTACACACCTTTCAAACTTTGAACTTCAGGCCAAAGTTATAATATGGACATATCTCTCATCTTTGTAAAATAAATCTTTTGAAACTTCAGGTCCAAAAATTATATAATATGTCCCTTTCTAAAAAAATTCTTGACCACATATATGGAACTTCGGTCCAAGTCACCATGTCCATGGCTACGACGAGTGGTGTGCTTATATTTTATTATCATATTTGGTCTATTCATGCATCCAAGTCGGTGATTTGACAAAAATAGAAAATCATAATTAATGCATAACTGTAATAATATGCTAATTCGATTATTCGCACGTTGTCCTACACAAACAATGTTTAGTAACACAAACAGTGAAGTAAAGTGGTGTTTTGTCCCAATTATAAAGAAATTAAGCATGCTCTCTTTTTATCTGTAGGCTTAGGAAAATTTCCGTTAATAACCCCGTATTTCCTTTTACTTTCTAGACCATTGACAAAAGTTTTAACAGAAACAACATAATTATTACTTATATAATCATGGTATTTATGGATTACTTGGTTAATAAATTTTGAATGAACGAACCATTGTTTTATACTCATGCTATTATATGAAATTGAATGCACATCATACGCATAAAATTTAAAACAATGAATAAATATTAATTCTGAAATTTGTATACCATTAGGTTTGATATGTTTAAGACTAATAACAGATTATGATACTCGTAACAATTATAAGATTCGTAGAAATATAGCACTGCAGACATAAACATACAGATGATAAGTTAATAACTTACGTGCAAAGTATAACCCAGCAACATAGAGTACTTAAAGAGTCAAAGTCGGTCATGACAAATATCTCAAATTATTTTGGTCAATGTTAATTTGTTATACCATCCATCTCTTTCTTAATCTTTTAATAGCCAGATAACTAATTAGCTACTCCAATTAACTATAGCAGACATGAATAAATTGTTAAAACACTACCTTATGCGTTTTATGCATGCACGGCTAATCATACGGATATCTTCGTAGATCTTAATAAATAATTATGGAGTATAACGGAAATCAGAAACATACCTTGATTAGCGGAATAAAATAATAAGATCTGATATGAACTTCCTGATTATCAGATCTAATTGATTCTAATTGATTGTACGAGATAATAATTAGAAATAATAAAGTACGTTGCATCCGATGTAGAAATAATAATAAGGATGGTTAGAGACTCGTGCTGATAACGTGTTGTGAAATAAAGAGGAGGGAATGGTAGAGAGAATATAGAGAGAGACAGAACTGTATGTTATTCCATTATGAAGGGGTATATATACACATCCATATAATATTATACTATAATATTTCATAACATTTTGGATATTCTAAGTATATATTGGGCCCAATAAATAATCAATATATAATATACACTCAATATATGAGTAACAATATCTTATCAAATATCGCATCTTTACATAATTGAGTCTTATGTATTTAATTCGTTATTATCTCATTTTTCCAATACATGTATTTTAAATATCACAAGTCGTTAAAACCACCAAAACAAAAATATTTTAACTGTGCGTACAACATTCCTCTCTAAAAAACAAAAGTTATTTTGTAAGATTGTTTTACAATAATCTATTGTAAGACAACCTTTTATTTACGAAAATAGATACACAAAAAAATTGTTGACTAATTTTACGAGGGTATTAACATAAAGATAACAAACAGTTTTATAATAAAGTTAACAAAAAATATCATAACGCACATTTAAAAATAAATGTCATCCACCATTGATCGTAATGGGTAAATTGACTTGTATTTAATAACGTATATAATTGTTAATAAAATTAGAAAATAACTACCGATGATCTTTTTTCATAAGTGTTTATTAGAACATCTGTATATAAAGCCGTAGATATGTAGTCATCTCATTTATTACTATCGCTCATTTCACTCACAAACTAAATAAAAAATCGCTAGTTATGTAAGCAACTAGTTTTTTCGGTAGCCATGTCAGAATCTTCCAGCCAACAAATAAAATATCATAACGCACATTTTACAATAAATGTCATCCATCATGGATCGCAAATGGCTGATTTCCTTCTATTTAGTAACGTATATATTTGTTAATAATCTCCTATTTTCAAAAAGAATAAGGAAACTAAAAATTCTCCCGCCTAAACACTCTTAATTAGAAAATGAGTCTGTTTTTTTGTGGATATTCTAAACAAATATTGGGTCCAATATATAATCAATATATAATATATACTCAATATATGAGTAACAATATCTTATCAAATATCGCAACTTTTCATAATTGGGACTTATGTATTTAAATAGTTATTATCTCTTTTTTCCTATACATGTATTTTAAATATCACAAATCGTTAAAACAACTAAAACCAAAATATTTTAACTGTGGGTACAACATTTCTATCTAAAAACAAATATATATTTTGTAAGGTCGTTTTACAATAATCTATCGTAAGACAGCCTTTTATTTAAGAAAATAGATACACAGAAAAAATTGTTGACTAATTTTACGAGGGTATTAACAAAAAGATAATAAGCATTTTTATAAAACAATTAACGAAATATATCATAACGCACATTTTACAATAAATGTCATCCATCATGGATCGCGAAGCGGTAGATTGTCTTCTATTTAATTACGTATATGATTGTTAATAAAGTTGAAAAAGAACTACGGCTGATCTTTTTACATAACTGTTTATTAGAACATCTGTATATAAAGACGTACATATATAGTCATCTCATTTATTACTATCGCTCATTTCACTCAAAACTAAATAAAAAGTCGCTAGTTTTGTAAGCAACTAGTGTTTTCGGTAGCCATGTCAGAATCTTCCAGCCAACAAATAAAATATCATAACGGACATTTTACAATAAATATCAACCACTATGGATCGCAATGGGGTGGATTGTCTTCCATTTAATAATGTATGTGATTCTTAATAAAGTTGGAAAAGAACAACCAGCAATCTTTTTCAATAAATGTTTATTAGATCCGTATATAAAGATGTAAATATGTATTCATCTTATTTATTACTATCGCTCACTTTACTCACAAACTAAATAAAAAAATCGCTAGTTTTGTATGTAACTAGTTTTTTGGTTAATCATGTCAAAATCTTTCAGACAACAAAAAAATATAGTAACGCACATTTTAAAATAAATGTCATCCATCATGGATCGTAAAAGGGTAGATCGTCTTCTATTTAATAACGTATATAATTGTTAATAAAGTTGGAAAGTAACTACCAGAAATCTTTTTTCAAAAGTGTTTATTAGACCATCTGTATATAAAGACATAGATATGTAGTTATCTCATTTATTACTATCACTCACTTCACTCAAAAACTAAATAAAAAATCGTTAGTTTTGTCAACGACTAGTGTTTTCGGTAGGCATGTCATAATTTTCCAGCCAACAAATAAAATATCATAACACATTTTACAATAAATGTAAACCACTATGGATCGCAAAGGGGTAAATTGTCTTCAGTTTAATAACGTATATAATTGTTAATAAAGTTGGAAAAAACTACCAGTGATCTTTTTTGAATAAATGTTTATTAGATCCGTATAAAAAGACGTAGATATGTATTCATCTTATTTATTACTATCGCTCACTTCACTCACAAACTAAATAAAAAATCGCTAGTTTTGTAAACAACAAGTGTTTTCAGTAGCCGTGTCAAAATCTTCCAGCCAACAAATAAAATATGATAGCGCACATTTTACAATAAATCTCAACCACTATGGATCGCAATGGATATATTGCCTTATATTTAATAACGTATATAATTGTTAATAAAGTTGGAAAAGAACTAGCAGCGATCTTTTTTCCATAAGTGTTTATTAGAACATCTGTATATAAAGACGTAGATATTTAGTAATCTCATTTATTACGATCGCTTACTTCACTCACAAACTAAATAAAAAATCGCTAGTTTTGTAAGCAACTAGTGTTTTCGGTAGCCATGTCAGAATCTTACCGCCAACAAATAAAATATCATAACGCACATTTACAATAAATGTCAACCCTTATGGATCGCAAAGGGATAGATTATCTTCTATTTAATAATGTATATGATTGTTAATAAAGTTGGAAAAGAACAACTGATGATCTTTTTTCCATAAATGTTTATTAGAACATCCGTATATAAAGACGTAGATATATAGTCATCTTATTTATTACTATCGCTCACTTCACTCACAAACTAAATAAAAAATCGGTAGCTTTGTATGCAACTAGTCTTTTCGGTTATCATGCGAGAATCTTTCAGCCAACAAATAAAATATCATAACGCAAATTTTAAAAGAAATGTCATCCACCATGGATCGCAAAACGTTAGATTTCCTTCTATTTAATAACGTATATAATTGTTAATAATCTTTTATTTTCAAAAAAGAATTAGAAAATTAAAAATTTTCCTACTTAAACATTCTTAGTTAGAAATTGGGCCTGTTTGTTGTAGATATTCAAAACATATTTTGGGCCTATTTTTTTGTGGATATTCTAAATATATATTGGACCTAATATATAATCAATATATCATATATAATCAATATGAGTCTCAATATCTTATCAAATATCACAATTTTTCATAATCAGGTCTTATGTATTTAATTCGTTATTATCTCATTTTTCCAAGACATGTATTTTAAATATTACAAATCGTTAAAATAACTAAAAACAAAATATTTTAACTGTGCGTACAACATTCCTATCTATAAAACAAATAGTTATTTTGTAAGATAACATTTTATTTACAGAATAGATATATAAAAAAATTGTTGACTAATTTTACGAGGGTATTAACATAAAGATAATAAGCAGTTTTATAATAAAGTTAACGAAAAATATAATAATGCACATTTTACAGTAAATTACATCCATCATGGATCGTAAAGGTTAAATTGACTTCTATTTTATAACATATATAATTGTTAATAAACTTGGAAAAAAACTATCAGTGATCTTTTTCCATAAGTATTTATTAGAACATCTGTATATAAAGACGTAGATATGTAGTCATCTCATTTATTACTATCGCTCACTTCACTCACAAACTAAATAAAAGATTGATAGTTTTGTAAACAACTAATGTTTTCGGTAGCCATGTCAGAATCTTCCAGCCAACAAATAAAATATCATAACACATATTTTACAATAAATGTCATCCATCATGGATCGTAAAGGGTAGATTGTCTTCTATTTAATAACGTATATGATTGTTAATTAAGTTGGAAAAGAACAACCACTGATCTTTTTTCCATAAATGTTTATTAGATCCGTATATAAAGACGTAGATATTTATTCATCTTATTTATTAATATCGCTCAGTTCACTCAGAAACTAAATAAAAAATCGCTAGTTTTGTATGCAACTAGTTTTTTCGGTAATCATGTCAGAATCTTTCAGCTAACAAATAAAATATCATAACGCACATTTTAAAATAAATGTCATCCATCATGGATCGCAAAATGGTAGATTTCGTTCTATTTAGTAACGTATATATTTGTTAATAATCTCCTATTTTCAAAAAAGAATAAAAACCTTAAAATTTTCCCACCTAAACACTCTTAGTTAGAAATTGGGCTTGTTTTTTTGTGGATATTCTAAGCATATATTGGGCCCAATAAATAATCAATATATAATATATACTCAATATATGAGTAACAATATCTTATCAAATATCGCATCTTTTCATAACTGGGTCTTGTGTATTTAATTCGTTATTATCTCATTATTCCAATACATGTATTTTAAATATCCTAAATCGTTAAAACAACTAAAACCAAAATATTTTAACTGTGCGTACAACATTCCTCTAAAAAACAAAAAGTTATTTTGTAATATTGTTTTACAATAATCTATAGTAAGACAACTTTTTATTTACGAAATTAGATACAAAAAAAAAATTGTTGACTAATTTTACGAGGATATTAACATAAAGATAACAAGCGGTTTTATAATAAAGTTAACAAAAAATATCATAACGCACACTTTACAATAAACATCTACCATGGATCGTAAAGGGTAAATTGACTTCTATTTAATAACGTATATAATTGTTAATCATATTCATTAAAAGAACAATTACAGAGCTGATGTGTTAGCCTGTGGTTTAAAGTCCATTATTTTATTTCTTTAAATAAATGCCCACCCTTCCCCCAACGTTCGCTCTTATCATTTTCTTCATTATCATTTTCTTTTTAATAACTTGAATAAAATTTCTATTAATAACTTATATTAATACAAAAACAAATGAAATAACTCAGTCCACTAATTAAACTATACACCTTCTTATTAAGCTAAAAAAACGCTATAATCTCATAAATTGATTCTTATTTTAAATTTGACAAAAAACCAATTAATCTGTAAATTGTTTACAATAAATCATAAATCTCAAAATTCAAAGGGAACAAAAAAAAACTTTAGAAATTTGTAAATAAAGATATTAAAATTGATTGAGAATATGGTATAATTTTCTCTACCTGTATGAATATCCCACTCTTTTGACCCAATTCACAGCATTCATCAATCAACTATGTAGATCTACTGATCAACCCACTTCAATATATATTTTGGACTATCTTTGATTCTTCACTATCAGCTTAATAACTAATCACCTTATATATATAATAGTAGGTTATTAGATAATTGATATTTAACTGAAATAGTTATTAATTTTTGGAATAAAGTAAGAATAATGTGTTAAGGAAACAGATAACAACACATACAAATAAGGAGAATATAAATTAGTTACTGATTAAGTCAATATGTAAATATTTGTTCATAGTATTAGTTTTTATTCTCTCCTATTTTTATGTATATCTTGTTATTCTATTAGGGTTTATCTTCGGGATAGCTTAGTATATAAACAATGTAATTCTTGTACTCAATTATCACGTAATACAAAAGTCATTCATCATCTTCTACCTTGCTCTTATATGGTATCAATCGCCTTAGATCCTACAACTCGTATTTCTCAATCATGACAAACAACGCCCTCATCCTACCTAACGCTGCCCAACCCAATTCTCCCATCATCTTTGTCAACCTTTCTCAATGTGCCACACTCACCACCACAAACTATACTCAATGGGCTTTTCCGATTCGGTCTTTCTTCGAAGGACTAGAGCTCTTCTCGTTCATCGATGGCTCTAACCCTTGCCCAGCTGAAAAGATCATAGTTAATAATGCTCCCGCTGTCAACCCCGCTTACTCAACCTGGTCGAGGCAGGACCGCCTTCTCCTTGCCTCGCTTGTCGGTACCCTTGATAGCTCCATTGCCCCACTTGTTACCCAATCCAACACTACCAAAGAAGCCTGGACTATCCTTTCCTCCACCACTGCCAATCCTTCCAGTGGCCACATACTCCAAATCAAAAGTCGTCTTGAAGCCATTAACAAATCTCATACCCAGACCATAACCGAATACATGCACAACATAAAAACTTGCACCCTTGAACTAGCAAATCTCGTCAAGCCCATGGATCCGGAGGATATAATTGCTAAAGGTCCTCCGTGGCCTTGATTCTGCCCGGTACCGTGCTATCAAGGAGACGGTCGAAGCCCATGACACACCAATCTCCTTCGATGCCTTGCACGAAAAGCTCATTCACTATGAACTCCAACACCTCGAAACCACATCCACCTCGCCTCTGCCAGCCTCTGCCTTCGCTGCCACCACCCGCTCTAACCAAAACCGCTACCCACCACATGCGCCCTCTTCCTCTCCTCCAACTATTGACTCTGCCTCCTTGCCCAAAGTGCCTAATTGTGGAGGACACTAGCTCCAACAATTGTGGAGGACACTAATTGTGGAGGACACTAGCTCCAACAATCTCCCACTTGTCCTCACAAGTGTATGTGCGATAACCGATTCTCATATCCTAAAATTTCTCCCACTCAATGTAAAACAATTTGCAAATTCCATATTCACAACGGTCGTATTTTACAAGTGATCTGTATCAAGAGTGGTTTTCCCGACTAGAGAGTAACTTAACTGATAAACGAATCAACATTCGAGCATGTCCATGCATTTCAGTTACTACTCCTCGAGTGGCCCTGAGAAATAACTATACCTGATAAAGGTTGGATATTTTCCTCAACTCGAATCCTGCAGATGTAAGCACAGTATGAAATGACCCAGAAAAAATCTACTTAGCCTCCGATTCGGCGACCGTGAGAAAGAAACCAAAGTCACCCAAAAACTGCCTTAATCTCAAGAGACAGTCGATAGTCAAAAGAATCGACTCTAGGAACACAATGGATGTCCTATCCAAGACCTGGCACCGAATGTTTTTAAACATTTAGGACTCCATTACGTTGTCACAAAAATTTGTTCTACGAGGTATCGTTATAATCTCGCATTTGTGATCGATCAGTCAACATTTTGACTTATGGCTCGTTGAACCCACCATCAATCGACTGCACAATATAATAGCCAGAGTTATCAGCTCATTAAGGCGATTACGGACCAAACAAAATATAATGTAATTCAGTTCACTTTGTGGCGTTCAATGTTGTCAGTACAATCCACATGAAAAACAAAATATTATAATAAAACGATGAAGTTATAAATAGTATATGAAAAAGATAATGTATCAAATTCATAATCAACTACTACAACTCAGGAACACGTTTAAGTCTCATGGAAATAACGTGCCCTTCATGCTTATCAAAATTCAACGGTTTAGTGAGAGGGTCCGCGATGTTATCATCCGTCGCAATCTTGTCAATCACTATCTCTTCTTGCTCCACGTAATCACGGATCAGGTGAGCTTTCCGATGTACATGTCTAGATTTGTTGCTAGACTTTGGCTCCTTAGCCTGAAAGATGGCACCTCTATTATCACAATAGATGGTGATCGGGTCATTCGAACTAGGAACTATCGTAAGTCCATGTAAGAATTGACGCATCCATATCGCTTCCTTAGCTACTTCCGAAGCGGCATAGTACTCGGATTCAGTGGTAGAATCTACTACAACACTCTGTTTGGAACTCTTCCAGCTGACCACAGCACCACTAAGAGTGAAGACGAACCCGGACTAAGATTTTGAATCATCTCAATTCGTTTGGAAGCTAGCATCTGCGTAACCGATTGCGCATAGCTTAGTATCGCCTCCATAAGTCAATATCCTATCCTTAGTCCTCCGTAGGTACTTGAGGATATTTTTAACAACTATCCAGTGTGTTTCACCTGGATTCTTTTGGTACCGACTCGTCATACTCAATGCATATGTCACGTCTGGACGTGTGCATATCATGGCATACATGATTGATCCTATTGCAGATGCATAAGGAACACGACTCATGCGCTCAATCCCTTCAGGCGTCGTGGGTGACTGAGACTTGCTCAACTGCATCCCAGACGTCATTGGAAGGTTCCCCTTCTTGGAGTTGGTCATGCTGAACTTCTCAAGAATCTTATCCAAATAAGACTCCTGACTAAGTGATAACGTCCGTCGTGATCTATCTCGGTAGATACGGATTCCCAAAATGCGTTGTGCCTCACCCAGATCTTTCATCTGGAAATGGTTCTTCAACCATTCTTTAACCGAAGATAGGAGAGGAATGTCATTCCCAATCAGGAGTATGTCATCGACATACAATATCAAGAATACAATCTTCCTCCCACTCGACTTGATATATAAGCATAGTTCCTCGACCGATCGAGTGAAACCATACTCTTTTATCACCTGGTCGAAACGATGATTCCAACTCCGAGAAGCTTGCTTAAGTCCATAAATGAAACGCTTAAGCTTGCATACTTTCTTAGGATGTTCAGGATCTATGAAACCTTCGGGTTGCACCATGTACAACTCTTCCTCCAAATAACCGTTTAAGAAGGCGGTTTTCACATCCATTTGCCAAATTTCATAGTCATGAAATGCGGCAATCGCTAAGATTATCCGAATGGAACGTAGCATGACTACAGGTGAAAAAATCTCATCATAATGCAATCCGTGCACTTAAGTGAAACCTTTTGCCACTAGTCGTGCCTTATAGGTATCTAGTTGCACGTCTACAGAATGATTTATTTTGTAAAGCCATTTGCACTGTAGAGGTTTTACCTTATTAGGTAAATGAACAAGATCTCATACGTCATTCTCATACATGGAGTCCATCTCGGATTGCATGGCTTCGAGCCATAGCTTTGAGTCGGAACAGGCCATTGCACCTTTATAGGTAGCGGGTTCATTACTCTCTAGGAGTAAAACGTCATTCTCCTCGACCATACCAATGTATCTGTCCGGAGGATGAGAGACTCTACCCGACCTCCTAGGTTCCTCAGGAATACTAACCGTATCATCAGTTGGAGGAACTACTTCCTCCATCTGTTCCTCGGTTGTTGGTTCTTGAATCTCCGACAGCTCAAAGGTTCTATTATTTGTCTTGTTCTCGAGAAATTCTTTCTCTAAGAACGTCGCACTAGCCGCAACAAAACTCGATGTTCGGTAGGCGAATAGAAGTAATGACCAAATGTTCCTTTTGGATAACCTATAAAGTATGTCTTGACCGATCGCGGGCCGAGCTTATCCTCGTGTCTCCACTTGACATAAGCCTCGCGGCCCCAAACCCGAATAAAGGACAAGTTAGGGACCGTTCCCTTCCACATTTCATATGGAGTCTTGTCGACTGCTTTAGTCGGACTTCGGTTAAGTATAAGAGCAGCTGACAATAGAGAAAAACCCCATAATGAATCAGGCACTACCGTGTGACTCATCATGGATCGAACCATATCAAGTAAGATTCGATTTCTCCGTTCGGATACACCATTTAATTGAGGTGTTCCAGGTGGAGTTAACTGTAGAACGATTCCACAGTCTTTAAGGTGTTGATCAAACTCATTTGAAAGATATTCGCCACCCCGATCTGAACGGAGTGCTTTAACCTTTCTACCCAGTTGGTTTTCAACCCTGTTCTGGTATTCCTTGAATTTCTCAAAGGACTCACTTTTATGCTTCATTAAGTAGACATATCCGTATCTACTCAAATCGTCCGTGAAAGTGATAAAATATCTATAGCCATCTCTAGTGGTAATTGACATAGGTCCACAAACATCAGTATGTATGAGTCCTAATAGGTCACTAGCGCGCATTCCAACACCTTTGAAGGAAATTCAAGTCATTTTGCCAATGAGACATGATTCACACGTGCCATATGTAGAAAATTCGAATGCGGGAATAGTCCCATTATCGACGAGTTTCTTCACGCGTTTCTCATTTATGTGTCCCATTCGATAATGCCATAGATAGGTTTGATCTTTGTCACCAACCTTTAATTTCTTATTATTCACGTGTAATACTTCTGTGGTTTGATCTAAGATATAAATTCCATTCATGGAAACCGCTTTGCCATAAATCATTTCATTCAAAGAGAAAATACAGTTATTATCCTTTATTAAAAATGAAAATCCGTCTTTATCAAGTACGGAGACTGAAATAATGTTCTTAGACAAAATGGGTACATAGTAACAGTTATTTAAAAATAACTCAAAACCACTGGGGAGTTGGATTACATATGTTCCCTTCGAGACAGCAGCAACTCTGGTTCCATTCCCGACTCGCAGGTCCACATCACCCTTTCCGAGAGGTGTGATGTTTCTTAGGCCCTGCAAATGATTATACAGATGAGAACCACAACCAAGATCTCAGTACCCAAGTTCCGAAACTTGCATGGTTAATCTCAATCATATGAATATAATATGACATACCAACAGGAACGACGCGGCCTGCTTTGATGTCCTCACGGTAGACGGGATAGTTCCTCCTCCAATGTCCAGTCTTGTGACAATGGTGGCACTCAATGTAACCGCCCTTGCTCTTTGCCTTGCCCTGTGAGTCACTAGTCTCACCGGGCCCACTCTTACCGTTTCCTGGCTTCTTGAATTTTGGCTTACCTACAGTTAGGTCGCCTGGAGCTTTGCCCTTACCTTTACCCTTGTTGGAAATCGTGAGAACATCCTGCTTCATGCTCCCACTCAATTTCATATCCTTCTCGGTCTATACGAGAAGGGAGTGTAGCTCATGAGGACTCTTTTCCAAGTCATTCATGTAGTAGTTCGCCCTGAAAAGGGCAAAACCATCGTGAAGATAATGAAGCATTCGCTCAATGACAATGCTCTCACTGATTTTGCAATCAAGTGCCTCCAACTTCTCGACATTCTCAATCATGTTAAGAATGTGTGGGCTAACCGGTTGGCCCTTTTGGAGTTTCGCATCAAAGAAGCAACAGGTATGCTCATAAGTAACGATCCTCGGTGCTTTTGAGAACTCGTTAGTGAGCGTGGTGAAAATCTTGTTCGCACCTTGGGCAATGAAGCGTCTCTGCAAATTGGTTTCCATTGCAAAGATGAGTACGTTATTTATCGCACCCGCTTCCATAACGAAATCACTATAAGCAAGTGACTCGTTAACTCCCGCATTGGGGGCTGGTTTGACCGGTATTGGCTCAGTTAAGTACTTGAGCTTACCGTCGAATGGCAAAGATTCCGTAGTCTTTGCCTCCCATCCGCAAAGTTGGACCCATCATTCTTCGATCGCGTGTCTTGATTCATGTTGTCCATAAAAACTTTCAGCCAGGACTCGCGTCCAAGTGTGGCACTAGGCATTGGGATTTCGTTTTTTCCAGCCATTTTGTTGTAACAGTAAAATAAACGTGTTCTACACTGCGAAAAGAAGAATAAATAATAAGCATGTGCATCGATTTTAATTTAAGTCTAATGAACTAGTTTCATAACGCGAAGACTCAAAACATTTATACAAGTGACCTTCCTCAAGAATTATATAAATGATCCCAAGACTCAATTATCTGTAAATTGATAAGTCAACCTTTTGGCTAATTCTACTGTTAGAATTCTTGGTCGATAAATTTCTGTAAATTCTATCTTTAGTCCATTATAATCACGAGAAACTCTTCGGACTATAATGTTGAGATAAACTAAGTCAACACAAACTACTTACCCAACGTAGAAAGGGTCATATTATGCCTACCGACGAAGAAGGGATTAATAGTTGTTTGCTCTTATAAAGACTAATCTCAATTTCCGTTTTAGAGGAAGATCCCATCAACTTTATTTTAATTCATTTTAAGTGAACTAATATCTAGCGTGCGTGAATGAATAAACTAAGATGATGGCTTGATAAACATGTGACATCTGTATGTCTATGAAAACTAACATACAACCTATATGTGTCAATTTTCATGCATTTTAGTAATAGATGGTTTGGTTTTAGGCGGAATATGATGCATAAACTATCATGTGACTGAAAAGCAATAGGAATGAAAAACGTAAAAACAATAAAAAGGTCCTAGTGTGGCCTATCCTATCAAAATGAACATTAAATACAAATTTGGAATCCATCCTTGGACCCGAGAAGCTTGTCTCGATGTTCCATCTTGATCCATGTACCGGAGTGAGCTCCAATCTCCATCTTTAGTCTTCTTTGAAAAATACAATAAATAAATTTACATAATAAACCTATTTATTACATTCTAATTTCAAAACCCAAAAACTAAAAAAAAAAATAAAGGAGATTCGAGATCTCATAATTACATAAAAATTAAGTTTCCTTCATTACGAAAACATAATTAACTAAGGCCACACTAAGTATTACAAATTACAACCGATTGCAAAAAAATACGTAAATAAATTCATTCAACGATTCATTCAACAAAAAAAAAGCATCAACTAAAAAATTAAATATGCAAGACATAATTCTTTAATTATGTTGATTAATTTTATCCAAACCACCTATTTAAATTATCAAATTAAGTGACAATTCCTCAATTAATCACATTAATTTCAATCTTAATTCATATTAAACTTGTAATATGAATTTAATCCATCAATATTTTAAACTTCTTTAAAATAATTAGGTATCTTTTAATTATGAACCGCTTCACAATAATTAATTTGCCAAAACAAAACAAAAAAACTCCCCTTTTTTTTATGGTCTCGGCAAAACCCAAAGGAGAAACCCAAATTTTTTTTTTTTTTTTATTTCAGCACGGCTGAAAAAAAAAACAGTAAACAAAATTTTTTTTATATAAATGTTCTCGGCAAAACCAAGAAAAAAAAACAAAAACAACCCGTTTTTTTTCTTTCTTCACGGTTTTTCTGTAAAAACCGTAACAAAACAATTTTTTTTTTTATAATATGCCCACTGTGAACAGTAACCGAAACAGAAAATAAAAAAATTTTCACGGCTCAAATTAAAACAAGAACCCTAATGCCTCCTTTTTTTTCTTTTGCGGCAAAAATGCCCTAAAACAAAAATTCGATGAAGAAAATCGTTTATGGTTGCTATTTAGAACATGATTAGCATATGAATTAATAAAACATGATTAACCGTATATGCCAAAAACTATATAGCAAAAACAATTTTTATATCATCAACATGACGATTCTATTTGCATTTTAACTTAATCTTCATTAAATCAAAATCTACCAATTCTTCATATGATAATTTTAACTGATTAAAACAACAATATGAAAAATAAAATTGGAAATAAATCATCAAACAAAAGAAAAAAAACGAAAAACAGACGAGAAAAAAAAAAAACTCCTCTCGGCAAAAAAAATTTCAGCCGAAATCCCCTTTTTGTTTCCAAAATTCCTTTTATTGTTTACATACAATTTTTATGAAAATCATTAAAATAAAATTCGTGGCCTTGGCTCTGATACCACTTGTGGGATTTATCTGTATGCATCCCTTTAAATATAAGGATTATAACGAATTATAATGATGAATACTAGTCATAAAATTAAATTACATAAACAAAAAGGTAAAGAGATGAAGAATCAACCTTCGGTCCTAGCAAATTCGGCCTAAGAACAATATCGCAATGATATTCGCCTATTAGTTGCACCCAAGACGATATGAGATATGCCCTTCACTTGTTGCTAGAATCGATCCCTCAATTTCAGTAAAAATTTAGGGTTTTCGGTATTTTGTGTTGAGATGAGAGGCAAGAGAATGAGTTAGAAAATTAGGTTAGAAAAATCCCTCCTTAATCTCCCTATAAACCAAGTAAGAGGAGCAATTAGGGTAGATTTTTCTTCTTCTAATATTTCGGCCCATTTCCGAAATTAGGAGAATTAATTTCTCTTTTTTTTCGGTTTTTGTACTTACCCAAAATAAGGAGATTAAATCTTCTTATTTTGGTAGTATGCAAAATGTATAAAATGTATTATTTATAAATTGTCATTTAGTGAGGATCGATCCCATAACCTCTTGGTTTGAGTACCCTTACTATTACCACTATGACACATTCATCTTGTTGATTAAATATAACCGATTACATTTAATTACGAATTAACATATTAATTCGTCCAAGCTAACATTATATACATTAATTAAATATAACTTATTATATTCAATTTACGAATTGACAGTTAATTCGTCTCAACTAATATTATTTAATCGGCATTAAATAATCGTCTCATCAACACATTGACTAACTGTTTAGTCATATAAGACATCAATGTGATTACATTTCCATAACCACATCTCTCAAACACATCCTTTAGGTGTGACCTTTAGGGACCAGTTGATCACCGCCATCTGTATGATAATAACGTCAAACTCTCTAGCAAGCCAACCGTTATTAGGTAATCGTTAATCAACTGATTAAAATATGAAGTATACCCTTGTGAACCTATAAGAGATTTACAAATGTTATCACACTAATTTGTGGAGGACACAAGCTCCAACACAATATATAATCAATATATAATATATACTCAATATATGAGTAACAATATCTTATCAAATATCGCAACTTTCATAATTGGGTATTATGTATTTAATTCGTTATTATCTCATTTTTCCAATACATGTATTTTAAATATCACAAATCGTTAAAACAACTAAAACCAAAATATTTTAATTGTGCTTACAACATTCCTATCTAAAAAACAAATAATAATTTTGTAAGGTCGTTTTACAATAATCTATTGTAAGAAAACCTTTTATTTACGAAAATAGATACACAAAAAAGTTGTTGACTAATTTTACGAGGGTATTAACATAAAGATAATAAGCAGTTTTATAATACTGTTAACGAAAAATATCATAACGCACATTTTACAATAAATGTCATCCATCATGGATCGCGAAGGTGTAAATTGTCTTCTATTTAATAACATATATGATTGTTAATAAAGTTGCAAAAGAACTCCGACTGATCTTTTTCTATAACTGTTTATTAGAACATCTGTATATAAAGACATAGATATATAGTCTTCTCATTTATTACTATCGCTCATTTCACTCAAAACTAAATAAAAAATCGCTAGTTTTGTAAGCAACTAGTGTTTTCGGTAGTTATGTCAGAATCTTCCAGCCAACAAATAAAATATCATAACGGAAATTTTACAATAAATGTCAACCAC
Organism: Silene latifolia; assembly: GCF_048544455.1. Classification (NCBI taxonomy): domain Eukaryota; kingdom Viridiplantae; phylum Streptophyta; class Magnoliopsida; order Caryophyllales; family Caryophyllaceae; genus Silene; species Silene latifolia. Next base: position 86,549,820 of record NC_133526.1, read on the forward strand.
TATGGATCGCAAAAGGGTAGATTGTCTTCTATTTAATAACGTATATGATTGTTATTAAAGTTGGAAAAGAACAACCACTGATCTTTTTTCCATAATTTTTTATTAGATCCGTATATAAAGACGTAGATATGTATTCATCTTATTTATTACTATCGCTCACTTAACTCAAAAACTAAATAAAAAAATCGCTATTTTGTATGCAATTAGTCTTTTCGGTAATCATGTCAGAATCTTTCAGCCAACAAATAAAATATCATTACGCACATTTTAAAATAAACGTCATCCATCATGGATTGAAAAATGGTAGATTTCCTTTTATTTAATAACGTATATAATTGTCAATAATCTCCTATTTTCAAAAAAGAATAAGAAACTAAAAAATTTCCCGCCTAAACACTCTTAATTAGAAATTGGGCCAATTTTTTTGGGGATATTCTAAGCATATATTGGGCCCAATATGTAATCAATATATAATATATAATCAATATATGAGTAACAATATCTTATCAAATATCGCAACTTTTCATAATTAAGTCTTATGTATTTAATTCGTTATTATCTCATTTTTCCAATACATGTACTTTAAATATCACAAATCGTTAAAACAACTAAAACAAAAATATTTTAACTGTGCGTACAACATTTCTATCTAAAAAACAAATAGTTATTTTGTAAGATCGTTTTACAATAATCGATTGTAAGAGAACCTTTTATTTACGAAAATAGATACACAAAAAAATTGTTGACTAATTTTATGAGGGTATTAACATAAAGATAACAAACAGCTTTATAATAAAGTTTACAAAAAATATCATAACATACATTTTACAATAAATGTCATTCAACATGGATCGTAAAGAGTAAATTGAACTACCAATGATTTTTTTCTATAAGTGTTTATTAGAACATTTGTATATAAAGACGTAGATATATAGTCATCTCATTTATTACTATCGCTCATTTCACTCACAAACTAAATAAAAGATCGCTAGTTTTGTAAGCAACTAGTGTTTTCGGTAGCCATGTCAGATTCTTCCAGCCAACAAATAAAATATTATAACGGACATTTTCAATAAATGTCAACCACTATGGATCGCAAAAGGGTAGATTGTCTTCTATTTAATAACGTATATGATTGTTAATAAAGTTGGAGAAGAACAACCTGTGATCTTTTTTCCATAAATTTTTATTATATCTGTATATAAAGACGTAGATATGTATTCATCTTATTTATTACTATCGCTCACTTCACTCACAAACTAAATAAAAAATCGTTAGTTTGTATGCAACTAGTCTTTTCGGTAACCATGTCAGAATCTTTCAGCCAACAAATAAAATATAATAACGCACATTTTAAAATAAATGTCATTCATTATGGATCGCAAAATGGTAGATTTCTTTCTATTTAATAACGTATATAATTGTTAATAATCACCTATTTTCAAAAAAAGAATAAGAATACCAAAAATTTTCCTGCCTAAACACTCTTAGTTAGAAATTGGGCCTGTTTTTTTGTGGATATTCTAAACATATATTGGGCCTAATATATAATAAATATATGAGTCGCAATATCTTATCAAATATCGCAACTTTTCATAATTAGGTCTTATGTATTTAATTCGTTAATATCTCTTTTTTCCAATACATGTATTTTAAATATTACAAATCGT